>NW_023458711.1:44413-46140 GCF_013731165.1 Rhagoletis pomonella
GACGGAGGATTTGGCGCAAAAGTTGCGGATTCGTCGGCAAAACACCTACTTGAACGTTATCGGTATCGGAAACGCTAGCAAAAAAGTAAGGGCAAAATTAAATACATTCGTAAAATCGCGGTTAAATAATTATGAACTTTCGGCAGAGCTCTGGATAATGCAATCCATTTCAGCTAACCATCCAGACCGAAATGTAAACATTATTGGCTGGAAAATACCAAAAAATATTAATTTGGCGTATCCAGATTTCCACAATTCGCAAAAAGTAGATCTTCTGTTGGGTGCTGAAACATTTTTCGAGCTCTGAGCTGTCGACCAAATCAAAACTGGCCCTAACCACCCAACACTACAGAAGACACTTTTAGGCTGGGTTGTGTCTGGAAAATACTCCTCCAACCAGCATCCTCCTCCCAATGTCAGTAGCACATTATGCCAAACTGAAGAAGAATTATCAACAATAGATTCGATAGTCCAAAGAATCTGGGCTTTGGAAGAATTACCTTCAGAGGCAAGTTCCACAAAACTAACACCTGAACAAAGAGAGTGTGAAAAATTTTTCGTAAAAAATACAGAAGTTTTGCCGTTAGGAAGGCTTCAAGTAAGATTGCCATTCAAAGCTGACCGTAAGTTACTCGGTCAGTCCTATGAAACCGCAGCTCGGCGGTTTCAGGCCCTGGAGAGAAGAACCTTGAAAGATCCAGGACTTCGTGAATGAATATATAGAATTGGGTCATATGAGCCCAACAAATAATAAGATCCCGAGTGAGCCACACTACTTCATTCCGCATCAATGCGTCCTTCGGCCTGAAAGTACGACAACCAAATTACGAGTTGTGTTCGACGCGTCAAGTCGTACTTCGTCTCAAATTGCGTTGAATGAAATCTTGATGGTTGGGCCAACTATTCAAGAAGAGCTGTATTCGACACTTCTTCGTTTTCGTTTGCATAAATTTGCACTTACGGCGGACATTACTAAAATGTACCGTCAGATTCTCATGCACGAAGAAGACAGAAACTTTCAGTTGGTAGTGTGGAGACAGCATCCCTCTGAGCAACTTCAAATTTTTCGCCTCAACACCGTCATATACGGCACTGCGCCTGCTCCATTTCTCGCTACACGGTGTTTACAAATGCTCAGCGATGCTAATACGACTAAGTATCCACTCGGTTCAAAGGCTATTAAAATAGATTTCTATGTAGATGACCTGCTTACAGGATCTGAAGATTTTGAATCTCTAGATCTTATTAGAAGTGAGGTAATGAATATATTAAACTCGGCCGGATTCAAACTAGCGAAGTGGTTTTCAAATCACCCATCATTTTTCGAGAGTGAGGGTTCTGAAAAGTCAGTAAGTTTCAATGACACAGATTCCACAAAAACACTTGGAATCCATTGGTCGCCGAAACAGGATTTATTTCGATTCGTCTTGGATGACAGTTTCAAAGATCTACGAGCCACAAAACGAAACATCTTATCAGTCTCGGCTCGCCTTTTCGATCCTCTTGGTTTACTTGCCCCACTAGTGACCAAAGCAAAAATCTTATTGCAAGAGCTTTGGATCCAAGAGCTGGATTGGGATGAATCGATTCCGTTGCGCCTCGACACTAGCTGGCAAAATTTCAAAGCCAATTTACTGCAGCTCTCGTCGATAAGCATTCGTCGGTATGTTAATACAGAGTCGAGTGCAAGCTGCCAAATTCATGGCTTTGCCGATGCCTCAATTAGG
>NW_023458711.1:46240-47911 GCF_013731165.1 Rhagoletis pomonella
TCTCCAGAAAACGAAGCACTAGAGAAGAAGAAAAATGCAAGTGTTTTGATTACTCAGACTGCTGAGCGCAATTCGATCATGGATCTTATCGAAAAGTTCTCTCCTCATAAAAAGCAGCTTCGTATTGTCGCATATATGTTGAGGTGGATCAGACGCACAAAGAACCCAACATCAAAATTCACAAAAGAACTGACGGCGGAAGAATTAAACTTGAATTTTCTCAAAATTGTCCAGGTGGTTCAACATACAGAATTTGGCGAAGAAATTTCAAAACTCGCCAAAGGTACCACCTTACCCGCAAGCGTGCAGAAACTTAACCCATTTCTGCACGACTACTCGGAACTATCGCTTTCGTTTAACTTACTCCGAGTAGGAGGACGCCTATTGAATGCGCCTCTCCCATATGATTCCAATTTCCCATTGCTCTTAAGCAAGAACTCGCACTTTGTTAAAGCATATTTACGGTACCTACATTTTCGCAATCACCATGCTGGGGCAAAAGCTTTGGTGGCGCTTCTACGAGAAAGAATTTGGTTGATTAACGCTCGAGAAGCTTGTAGTCGCACCGTGCGAAACTGCTTACATTGCTTTCATTATAAGCCGAAGCTGCAAACTCAAATAATGGGAAATTTGCCTGCCGAGAGACTGTGCGCTCTACGACCCTTTCTTATATGTGGAGTAGATTTTTGTGGTCCCGTATGTACGACACTAAAAATACGCGGTCGACCGCCAGTAAAAACATATATCGCAGTGTTCGTTTGTTTCACTTCCAAAGCAGTACATTTGAAACTAGTGACAGACTTGTCTTCTACTTGTTTTATTTTCGCCCTAAAAAGGTTCATTGGACGCCGAGGGATGCCGAAGAAGATATACAGCAACAACGCCACCAATTTCGTCGGCGCCGACCGCAAGCTGCGCGAACTGAGAGAAGCGTTCCTAGACCATCACCCAGAGATAGAGAAATACGCGGCGACCGAAGGATTCAGCTTCGACTTTATACCACCCAGGGCGCCGCACTTCGGCGGGTTGTGGGAAGCGGCAGTGAAGTCCGCCAAACACCTTCTCGTGCGCGCAATCGGCAACGCGCTGCTCACCGCCGAAGAACTGCAAACTCTGCTCGCGGAACTAGAGGCGATTTTCAACTCTCGGCCACTCACACCGATGAGCCAGGACCCCAACGACGGCGAGGCGCTAACACCAGCGCATCTGCTAATTGGATGCCCACTGCGGGCGCTACCACCAGCGCAGGTGCCAACGGACCCATGCGTTGCTGCGACAGATGGCAACTTGTTTGCTGTCTCAAGCAACAGTTTTGGCGACAGTGGTCCAAGAACTACCTGACGGGCCTTCAGGAGCGCAACAAATGGCTCTACCCGCAGCGCAATCTGCAGCTCAACGACCTCGTCCTGGTTCAGGAGGACAACGTGCCACCTCAGCAGTGGGTGCTCGGCCGCGTCACCGCAATCGTTCCAGGGCTAAACGGCAAGGTTCGAGTCGCAGACGTCGCAACCAAAGCGGGCGTAATTAAACGCCCAATTCACAGACTCGCCGCACTACCCTTTGAAGTTGAAGGATCCTGATCCTGTCAAGGTGGCCGGTGTTGCGCCAGATGTTCTATTTTTCTTCGGTTTCCTAATTAAAAATGAATTATATAAACATAAATATATTGCG
>NW_023458711.1:48011-49402 GCF_013731165.1 Rhagoletis pomonella
ATTCATTTTTAATTAGGAAACCGACGAAAAATAGAACATCTGGCGCAACACCGGCCACCTTGACAGGATGAGGATCCTTCAACTTCAAAGGTTAGTGCGGCGAGTCTGTGAATTGGGCGTTTAATTCCGCCCGCTTTGGTTGCGACGTCTGCGACTCGAACCTTGCCGTCTAGCCCTGGAATGATTGCGACGACGCGGCCGAGCACCCACTGCTGAGGTGGCACGTTGTCCTCCTGAACCAGGACGAGGTCGTTGAGCTGCAGATTGCGCTGCGGGTAGAGCCATTTGTTGCGCTCCTGAAGGCCCGTCAGGTAGTTCTTGGACCACTGTCGCCAAAACTGTTGCTTGAGACAGTAAACAAGTTGCCATCTGCCGCAGCAACGCATTGGGTCCGTTGGCACCTGCGCTGGTGGTAGCGCCCGCAGTGGGCATCCAATTAGCAGATGCGCTGGTGTTAGCGTCTCGCCGTCGTTGGGGTCCTGGCTCATCGGTGTGAGTGGCCGAGATTTGAGAACCGCCTCTATTTCCGCGAGCAGAGTTTGCAGTTCTTCGGCGGTGAGGAGCGCGTTGCCGATTGCGCGCACGAGAAGGTGTTTGGCGGACTTCACTGCCGCTTCCCACAACCCGCCGAAGTGCGGCGCCCTGGGTCGAAGCTGAATCCTTCGGTCGCCGCGTATTTCTCTATCTCTGGGTGATGGGCTAGGAACGCTTCTCTCAGTTCGCGCAGCTTGTGGTAGGCGCCGACGAAATTGGTGGCGTTGTCGTTGTATATCTTCTTCGGCATCCCTCGGCGTCCAATGAACCTTTTTAGGGCGAAAATAAAACAATTAGAAGACAAGTCTGTCACTAGTTCTAAATGTACTGCTTTGGAAGTGAAACAAACGAACACTGCGATATATGTTTTTACTGGCGGTCGACCGCGTATTTTTAGTGTCGAGTATACGGGACCACAAAAATCTACCCCACATATAAGAAAGGGTCGTAGAGCGCGAAGTCTATCGGCAGGCAAATTTCCCATTATTTGAGTTTGCAGCTTCGGCTTATAATGAAAGCAATGTAAGCAGTTTCGCACGGTGCGACTACAAGCTTCTCGAGCGTTAATCAACCAAATTCTTTCTCGTAGAAATTTCTTCGCCAAATTCTGTATGTTGAACCACCTGGACAATTTTGAGAAAACTCAAGTTTAATTCTTCCGGCGTCAGTTCTTTTGTGAATTTTGATGTTGGGGTCTTTGTGCGTCTGATCCAAGTCAACATATACGCGACAATACGAAGCTGCTTTTTATGAGGAGAGAACTTTTCGATAAGATCCATGATTGAATTGCGCTCAGCAGTCTGAGTAATTAAAACACTTGCATTTTTCTTCTTCTCTAGTGCTTCGTTTTCTGGAGA
>NW_023458711.1:49502-50798 GCF_013731165.1 Rhagoletis pomonella
TACATCCATACGTACTGTGAAGGTGAAACAAGGGTACAGTGGGATTTTTCGAATAAAGGGTATGACAATTGTTCAAGCGAGATCGTTATTATAATTATTTTCTTTCGCCGTTTTTACGAAATTGAAGCTTGCTTTAAAAATATTCTAATAAAATTGGTAAAAAAAAAAATTAGCAAAACTGAGAATCCACAAGTCCAGGTTGAGGACACCAAGGCTTTAAAACGACAAAGGTCGCTTTCAAAGAGGAGCATACAGCGAGTAAAATCGGGCATTCTGAATAAATCAATTTCGACTAATCCAGAAGAATTAGAGTGCCGGCTTGACATGTTGAACGCAAATAGCGAAAAGCTAATGAAATGTCAAGCTAAAATTGAAGAAATAGATGAAGAGGACATGACCCGTGGAGAGTTAGAGGATATAATTGTGGAAACGAAAGCCATTATAAAATCAATTTTAGCGAAGAACAAAACCTCGTTTGCCGAAACCTCATTTGTAGCGCCCCCAGCTCAAGACTCCCAAAAATGAATTTGCCAAAGTTTAAAGGGCAACATTTAGAGTTCAAAAATTTCATGAGCTTGTTCGAGAGCCTAGTTCACAATGATCCCACGATCCCAGACATTGAGAAATTTAACCATTTAGTTAATTGTCTGTCTGGGGAAGTTTTGGGAACAGTAAAGGCCTTCCAAATGTCGGATGAAAACTATCCGAAGGCCTTGGCAAGTCTTAAAAAGGTATATGATAATAAATGTTTAATATTTTTTCGATACAATATCAAAATTGTTTGAGCTGCCAAATATTCCAAAGCCATCGGCGCTTGCATTACGCACGATGACCGATACAGTGTCGTCTGTTTATGACTCATTGCTGTCCTTGGGTGATGAGAAAAACACCACAAACGCAATAATAATCCATCTGGTTATGATGAAAGTTGACCCCCTACGAGATCTAAATGGGAAGAACAACTGGATTACGATAAACTGCCACTATGGAGAGAATGCGAAGCCTTACTCAACAAGCGTTACCAGCACCTATCAGCCGATGAAGCCTCGAGTTCGAGAGCTAAACCCGCTGCCAGCGCCAGCCAACAGAGGAAAAACCATAATTCAGAAAGGACGACGAAATCTGCCTTAGTTACTTCCAACCAGAAACAGCCACTATGCCCACACTGTAAATCTAAGGATCATTATTTAACCTCTTGCCCTACTTTTAAGACTCTCTCTGCGCAACAGAGATTCGAGTTTGCAAAATCGGTTCCCTTATGCATAAATTGCTTGCGCAAGGGTCATACGGTTTCGA
>NW_023458711.1:50898-52140 GCF_013731165.1 Rhagoletis pomonella
ATGAAGTTGAAAATAAATAAATCACTTGTAAAGTAGAACCGAAAGCGCGCAGACCAATTATTCGTGAAACGGAAAGTTAGCAAAGGCGTTGTTGTTGCTCCTTGTGCACTCCCCAATAGAGAAATTGTAACATAGAGTACATATGTACGTACAAACGTGTTCGCAATAAACTGGTACATCCTTAAAAAGTCTTAAGGATTTTCATGGCGCCCGAGCAGGGACCTGAGTGCAAAATTAACTAAAACAAAGTGTTTAAGAATAAATTACAACTTAACAAATTTGATTTTGATAAGCCATAACCCGGCGTGGACAAACCTTGAATTTTATTCTGCAACAACAATTGCCGTGCGCGCCGCTTGCAAGTCCGGTTTCGTGTTAAACTAAAAAGCAAACAAAAACAAAAACACATAAAACATTAACTATTGAACTGTACAAACCAACAAATAAGCAAGGTGCAAAATAGATTTGTGTACATCTGTACATGTGTGTGTACATGCCGGTGATTGTGCTAAATCATAAAAAAGCCAGATTGGTGACAAACTGCATTTTAAATTGCATGCATACATATTTATGTACATAAGTACATGCGCATAAAATAAATAAAAAAACACCACATACTTGTGCTGAGCGGTACGTTCAAGTGCATAAACATACAGTGTATCACACACAAACACGGACACAGTGTTGAACACAAAATTTCGGCCAAAAATATTTAGCACATATACACCTACACAGACAAATCGTCAAAGAACACCGGCCACCACTTGCCGCTGAAGCTGAAAAGATTGTTGGAAAAATTAATAATAAAATAAAAAATTTCCACGTACATACGTAATACTTACCATCGAGTCATCCTGCTGCCGTCATCACCGTTGATAAGCCTGGGAGTTGTGATTTGCTGTCGCTGCGTTCGTGTTCCTGCACCTTTAGTGCCGACTCTTGTGATGAGCTGCAACTGTTTAATCTGCCAGAGGGAAGTGAAAGCAGGCAAAAAGCCTACGCATTCACACAAGGTAACGAGTGCGAACAATTGAAAGTTGTGTTGTTTCAAGCGAAATAAAATTTGATAACAATAAAATTAAACTAAATCGAGATTAAATTCTTAATTACTTATCACACTTTCAGTTATTGGCATTTCCTTGGTCACTATTCAATACATACGTATACATATAAATAAACATACATACTTGCCTGTATACAACTATTTATTTATATATGCACATACATACAGAAGTGTATATA
>NW_023458711.1:52240-98335 GCF_013731165.1 Rhagoletis pomonella
GGCTATATGTGACCTCCTACCAAACCAGTGACTTGTTTAGGTGGAGCCCACTAAAATTCCATGGCATCTGCATAGGAACGGGGGAGCAGGTGGTCAGACATCGACAATAGCCCACCGATGGCATAGTCGGATAGAAGTTGTCCAGGCTAAAAGCATCGTCATAAAACAAATCCTTTTTTTTAGGAAGTTAGTGGAATGTACGTAATAAAGTGTAGTTTGACAGTAGATTCACTTATATATATTTTTACTCTTCTTCAAGTCCGTATTGCTTAAAACAGTTAGTTGCTTGAATGCAAAGAGACGCTTGACTTTTCCCCATCCTCCGTCCGCTAACAATAGCGACGCTAACCGGGTCCTCAAACTATGTAACCAACGAGCGAAATTTTCGCAACGAGTTCGCGCCGGTTTTAGGAAATGGTGGCTGAGGTAAAAGACACTATCTTAAAGGAGATGCGCGAGAGCTTGCCCGGTTTGAGCAGAACGACAGGTGCAGAAATGGAATCGTCAAGGTTCGGTAATAGGTCGCGAAATCGGACCAACAAAAGAGCAAGACACAACTCCAGTAACGATTCGTTTAATTCCGGACGATCAGGAGAACTACATAGGAACAACAATATTAATCAAAACCATACAAACAGAAATAGTTACGGTGCAGTGTCCAATTCGGATGCGTATGCATGCGCCCTCGCTGAGCCACCACCACCTCGCCAACCGCCAATAGCAGATGCAGGGATTCTAGCGGCTGTCTCCGAAGTCGCTCGTCCGGCATCTGGAAGAAAAAACAACAAGGAAATTACTAGCTCGGAAATCAGTATAGAAAAGTGGGGCATAAACTATCAGGGTCATCGCGATTCTATGTCTATCGAGGATTATTTGTTCCGTTTAGAGTACTTAAAAGAGCAATACGTGTGTTCGTGGGGCGAGATATTAGGCGATTTCCATCGGCTACTGGGCGGAGAGGCGCGTGAGTGGTACTGGCTGTATATCCGTTCCCACGGTAAGGTCGACTGGCCCAGTTTACAATTTGCGCTCAGACACCAGTTCGCATCACAATGCACCGACTTTGAAATCCTGAGAGAATTAACGGAGCGGAAGCAAAGGTCTGGGGAGACTATCGACGAATATTTTCATGTGGTTGGTACACTGCGCTAACGCCTTAGGAATCCCATCGCTGAATACGCGATAATAAGGTTAGTGAAAGGCAACTTGCGCGAATCCCTGGCCAAGATAGTTTACTCGATTTCCGGATACTCTCCGGAACAGCTCAGGCTAGAATGCAAAGAGCTAGAACGATGTTTTCCGCGCCGCGAACCCGCGATTTCTATCAACTTTGGGCAACGCGCACAGCATGTAAATTAAATCGCTTCACTCGAAGACGATAAGCGTTTTACTCCCGGTGATGAGGGTCAAGTCACCGTGGAGGAAATACGCCATCAACGCTCTGCTAAGCCACCAATCGGGCGCTGAAATGTGTCATGCTGGAATTGTGGTGCGGAAGGCCAGTTTTTCACCGAATGCATGTCGCTTCAACGTCGCATTTTTTGTTTCAAGTGCGGAAAGTTGGATGTGATAACACCTAAGTGTCCAACGTGTAATCCAGCGGGAAACGCAGTACGGAACGCGATTACGACGGGGGAATCGCACTCCACTCAAACCCAGCACGAGTAGAGGCCTCGACGAATACACAAGCAGGCAATAAGTTCAGCCGGGATGCAAACCCATATGAAACTAAAACGCAAAATATCATTTGTAGTAAAATAGGAAAAAAGGGAAACATAGCAATCACACGTAATGGGGTTAGGCCATTTTACGAAGATAGACTACGGAATTATCTCGAAACGCGCCAACGAATTTTCGCGGAGAGTGCACTAATGGGACGCCGAGGAGTGTCGCGAAGAATACAAAAGGCCCGTGAAGGATTCCGTCAGCGGAAAACAAACGCCGATCAACAGGCTCCGCGCGTTTACGCAGATACAGAAATAAAAGGGGTATCGACGCGCGGCTTGTTAGACACTGGGGCGTCCGTAAGCATTCTGGTCCGGGGCAGTCGCGAGTTCGTGGAAGAGATAGGCGCACCAATTTAACATTACTTGTCTTGTGTAAAAACTGCAGGCGGTCGCGCGCACAATGTACTACGCAAGCTCACCATACCTGTGAAATACAAAAACTTAGAACAGAACATTACATTTTTTTTTATGCCCATACCTAGAGCAAAAGATTTACCTTGGGTGGACTTCTGGCGCGCCTTCCGTTTGGCCCCAGAAGTGATATCCGTGAATGAAATTGATTTAACCAAGTTAGAACAAGAGATGGTGTCCGAAGAAGACAGGAATGAGCGGCGCGTGTTGCATATCCTTTCGGCAGACCAAAAAGAACGCTCGGAGCTGGTGGTGAGTGGTTTTAAAACTTACGAAAAGCACGGATTGGGACGTATTCAGTTGGAAAAGAACTTTATAAAGTTGGTCGATGAGGCAGTACCCATAAAAGACCGCCACTATCCATTGTCGCCGGCGATGCAAGCAATCGTGTATGCCGAAGTCCACAAGATGCTGGAATTGGGGGTAATTTAAGAAAGTGAAAGCCCGTGTAGTAATCGTACCACAATCGTCCGCAAACCCGGAAAGAATCGCTTCTGCCTGGACGCGCGTAAACTAAATGCCGTGACTGTAAAAGAAACATATCCGTTACAAAACATCGGGGGCATTTTCAGCCGGATCGACGACACCCATTTCATAAGCAGCGTCGACTTAAAATTCGCATTCTGGCAAATTGAGCTAGAGGAGAGTTGCAGACCATATACGGCATTTACAGTGACGGGACGTCCGCTGTACCAATTCGTAACAATGCCGTTCGGATTATGAAATGCTGCGCAAAGGTTGTGTCGACTAATCTAACGTTTTCATATACTTGGATGACTTACTGATCATTGCGCCGGACTTCAACTCGCACCTCAGGATCCTAAGCGAAGTTGCAACCTGCTTGAAGAATGCAAATTTAACAATAATAATAATAATAGATTGGCGCTTACACATATGTTAGTGTTTGGCCGAGCTTCTCCTCCGATTTGTGGCGTGCGCCATGATGTTGTCACACAAAGTGGAGGGACCTACAGTTTTACGCAGACTCCGAACGGCGATTGTATTATTATGAGAAGCTGTTTTTCATGGCAGAAATACACTCGGAGGCTTGCCATTGCCTACCGAGGGACGACCGCTGCTAAGAAAAAACCTTTTTTTCTATATTTTTGCGATGTAGCTTTGACCAGGATTTGAACCCAGGCATTGTGGAGTGGAAGCGCGCACTGCTTACCCTACACCACAGCGCCGACCGGATTAAATAAATCAAAATTTTGTTTCAAAGAGTTACCCTACCTGGGTTACAATGTAGGTGGCGGCATGCTAAAGACTGACCCTGAAAAAATTAAAGCTATACAAAATATTCCTGTCCCTAAATCCATTAAACAAGTACGCAGTTTTCTTGGTACTTCCGGGTGGTATAGACGTTTTATTAAAGATTTCGCCGCGATGGTAGCCCCGTTGACCGATACGTTGAAAATAGGGCAGAAATTCGAAATGACCACGCAAGCTTTGGAAGCGCTTAAGAGCCTGAAAAGAGCACTCACAAGCGCACCGGTCCTTAAACACCCAGATTTCTCTAAACGCTTTTGGGTTCAGTGTGATGCGTCTGATTATGGAGTAGGCGCTGTACTATACCAAAAGCAAAATGACGGGGCGGAGAAACCAATCGCATACTTTTCACAAAAACTAAACGACTGTCAGCGTAAGTACAGCACAACAGAAAAAGAATGCCTAGCGGCTGTGATGGCTGTTAAGAAATTCCGTCCGTATATAGATTTAATGCCTATTACGGTGGAGACGGACCACGCTAGCCTGAAATGGCTGATGTATTTGAAAGACTTGAATGGTAGATTAGCCAGGTGGTCACTACAACTGCAAGGTTTTTATTTTGACATTGAGCACCGCAAAGGCGCGGACAACATAGTTGCCGATACGCTATCGCGATGTATTGACGAAATCTCGAATTCCCCAATCGCTGGCATGGACACGGTAGAATTCGATTCTAAAGATATAAGGAGCTAGTGAGGACGATCGAAGCGAACGCAGAGCGGCTGCTGGATTTAAAGGTAGAAGACGGTATAGTGTTTAAAAAGGTTTTGGCCACGAACGTGGACCTCGAGGAGACCGAATGGAAGCTGTGGATACCAGAAGCACTAACCTCTACCCTTGTAGAGAACGCGCACTGCCCAGAAATCAACGCATACGGGGGTACGGCCAAAACACCCCATCGCTTGCGGCGGTTGTATTACTGGCCAAATATGGTGGTACAGGTCCGAAGTTTTGTACGCGATTGACAAACATGCAAGGAAACAAAGCCCAGTAACGCGATTTTAAAACCTGGCATGGGAAACCAAGTAATTACGGTACGCCCATTCCAGAAAATATACGTGGATTTTCTTGGTAAATATCCGAGGTCAAAGCGCGGGAACAGTCACATTTTTATTGTTGTAGATCATTTTTCGAAATTTATTTTTCTGAAGGCAATATGCGACGCCACCGCCGGGAATGTGGTAAAGTTTCTCACGGAAGAGATCTTTCGTAAATTTGGGGTGCCGGAGACCGTACACTCCGATAACTCACGCAATTGCTGGAAAACTACGGCGTAAAACATTTGAAGACAGCATATTACGCTCCGCAATCTAACGCAGCCGAAAGAGTTAATCAATCAGTGCTGGCCGCTATCAGATCATATCACGATAAAGACCACCGTGATTGGGATCTGTACTTATCAGAAATAGAATGCGCCCTTCGCAGCGCGGTACACTCGGCAACCGGGGTGTCTCCGTATTTCGCGTTATTCGGTGTGAATATGTTCACCAACGGCGCGGATTATGCACTCGCGACAAAATTAGCCTCGACGATAATGAATTACGTTTACTCGACACGTTACAACAAAAGAACCCGTGAGGTACGTTTTAGCCCGGGCCAAGAGGTTTTTAAACGCAACTTTGTGCTAAGCGATTTTAAACAAAATATAAACGCGAAATTTAGTAGAAAGTTTGCGAAGTGTCGCGTAACAAAAGCGCTTGGCAATAACATGTATCTGTTGGAGTCACTTACAGGAAAGAGGCTGGGAGCATGGCATGCCAAAATATTAAGCAATAAATCCACTAAGGTTTTGGAATGCATCTCTCCAACGATGAGGGTCAAGTCGGCGGAGAGGCATTGATCACCGAAAAGGTTATACCACAACTGCCCTGCAAAGTACAAAAAAAGTGAAGCTCTTTCATAGAGGCAATGTATGTATAGTGATCCTCCCGTGAACTGGGTTTTTGTTTGTATATAATTATGAACTTGTATAGCAAGCAAATTTCCTCAACACATGCCCGGCTGAGCTCTCGAGGCAGGAGACCGTGTCAGGGTGGGTGTTCCCCACGTTGGGCGTTTACCATTCAGGAATCACATTTGGGCCGCTCTGGATGATGGAGAGAATGCCGATCTCCCTTTGTATCGGCAATAAACCGATGTTTCCTTTTTTTTGAGTAAAACGAAATGCAACGTAGCAATGTCCTGTCACAACAATTACCAATTAATCCGAAGATGTGTTCGTTTTGGGTGTAAATGTCAGGTAAAACAGAATGAACAAGAAAAAAAATACACAATGGGAAATTATAAAAGCTTTTAATGAAGGGCGTGAGCACAATTGTGATTGGCTAAAGGAAGACAATGAAGAGTATGCGGTAAAGAATGGTGTTTTGGATGCTGAAGAAAACAGCCTATATAAAGGGGTTAGCGGTAGGCCAGAAGTTAAAACTGCCTGGCGTTAAATAAAGCCGACATCCACAGTGCGGGAAATTGTGCAAGCGTGCAAAAAATTAGCGCGGAGTCTTGCCGTTGGAAGTTTCCGAAAAAATCCTTGGCCAAGGAGAGGCGCGGCACAACTCGTTGGTGAGTGGTAGATTTTAAGCGATATATAAATTTTATGCTTTTTGTGACTGGTCGTGTGAGTGGGAATACCCGACGCCAATAACACCCGGAACTTTTATTGGTGTCACCCGTTGAGTCGCTCAGCAGGGGCTACAACCGCACTGTAAAATAACATTGTGCGAAGCTTTTAAACGTAAGTGCAGCGGGGAAACGAGCTAGCAGGAATCCAGGGGCGCAGTCAAGGCAATAGTTTTAAGATATTAAATCTTTTTTTGTTTCCAAACTAACTATTTTTAATACCCTTTTGCGTGTGTAATTTTTGTCGGTGCCCCGTCAAACAAAACAAAAAAACACCAAACCAACAGTAATTTAAGATTTTTTTTTGAGCTGAGAAAACCCTGCTCCCAGAAAAAACCACATATATATATATCCGCTAAGAGAGCTCTTTTAGGCAGGCTGTTAGGGTTTCCCGTGGTTGTTGCAGCGTAGTAGTTGCGAATTCAGGTTTGGGTTTTTTTTATGCGACCGGAAATACCAACTGAGTTCTTCTTTAGTACATAACTGCATATATGTTTATACTGTAAACATTTTTTTTTATAAATGCCCTATAATAAATATGGTGTTATAATTTCAAACGTATAAAGGGAGTCATAAATGAGTGTTTAAATTGATATAGGAGGGAGGGGAAGATGACGAAAGGTGGAGACTAATTAAAAGAAGTGATTGGAGTAATAGCAAAAAGGGGAACCGCCGGAAATCAATGACCGGAACGAGCGTTCCAAGGAAGGGTGGGCTTCCTGTGGGACAATAAATGCAGATGACGATTGAAACATCCGCCTTGCACCAATGTGGCCAAGGGTTAAGAATCGCGCCAAAAGCATACGCTGAGCTAGCATGGGTCCCCACATTGATGGCAAAAAAAAAGGCGGATATGCAGGTACGTGTACGTGACAAAACCGACTTCGCTACGAACACATAAAAGCAAATGAACACAATGGACGACGTAAGGATGAAACGTACCTAGCCATATAAGTTAAATAATCAACAGTTTTATGCGAATATTTGCCCACCAAGGTGCGTTCATGAAGGGTAATTTATCCCTTTACCACTTTTGATGAAGACCCCTATTGTGTATGTTATATGTACTACTTATGAATTTCTTTATTTTTGAAAATGGGAGTTTGGCAACATTGATTTTCTTACATATTACTATTTTTTACCTACACGGTTTTACACGGTTCAAGTATTGAATCCAATTCTGCTTGCTAGTGGGAGAGAGGGGTTGAGAAGAAAAGGGAAAAGTACATATGCGTCTGTACCGTCAAGTAGTTTCAAGTTTCTTGCTTTGCTTTTGACATTTTCGTTGTTTCCCATTTAAAGAACCAAAAACTGGAATTCAACAAAATTAAAGCTCGTAAAAGCAAATAAAAAATGCAAAAGAGAAGGACCCAGAATTGCTCTAAAGTACTTGAATCATGTAAATCGGGTGTAATTAAATTTGAAAAAACTAATTTTGAATCTTTGTTTTTCTACGATTGGGAATTTTAGGTTTTTATATTATCGGTTTAACATATTTTAAAAATCGAAGAGAAAGGACAAAGTTACAGAAAATCGCTATATAACAATTAGCTAATTCTTCAGGAACTAAATAAAACTAAAAGGTTTATATAAAATGCTTCGTCACTGCATTTTAAAATTATCCGATACTATCGATAGTATTGATAGTTTCAATGCAAACTATCGAAAACATCGAATGGGATGAATATCGATAGTTATACAGCTCTACTGCATATTTGATATTCATTTGGAAGAATTTCGGAATTAGAAATATGAGGTTTGAGCCATGTTTCGGTCAAGGAAATAATATTAAAATTGCAGTCAAAACCTCTTAAATATAAGTGAGTTAATATGGTATTCAAACCTCCAACGTTTTGATAGAAAAACCAGGGCTACAAACCGGTTTTGAACCGAGCCGGTTTTTGAACCGAACCGTCGCTTTGGTCTTTGAACCTAACCACCAACCGAACCGTTTTTATTTTGAAGTGCTAAAACCGAAACCAAACCACTCCAAAAAACGGTTCGGTTCGGTTCAAAACGGAAATCCACTATAGTATTTTCAAGTTTTGTAATTTTGTCTGAAAATGCATCCCATATGGTAAAACTACAACAAATTTTTTTTTTTATGGCAACTCCGTGAGTTGAAATTTCGCCAGCAAAAGAAAATCAAAAATCAATGCGACTTTTAAGATAATTGAGCTATAAAACTGCATACTCGGATTTTTTTAGTTCTGATTAAAATAATTTATGCTTTGAAGCAATTTTGTTGAAATCTTTAGGTTTTTTTTTAATTTTCGTACAAAGATTTAAATTTGGATTCATATGGTTGTTTTTATAGAACGAGCTATACTTTTATAAAAAATTAATGAGCATTCAATCAACAAAAGAAAAATTTTCAAATGTCGCACTCCTATTATTTTGATCACAGGTATATAGTCTGTTCCAATAGCAGTCCGGTTTACAGGATTTATTCAGAACTTACAGGAAGTCGTTCCTATTGACATAAAACCTGTAAGTGGGAACACTTTTGAGAGAGTAACTGAGCAACTGTTCCTAGTCAGAAGTTACAGGATTTAGTCCGGAGCTTTTTTTCCTGTAAGTTCATGAAAAGTGTCAAACGATCAGCTGATTTGCACGTGCAAACAAAAACAGAAAGCGGTGAAAGCAAAGTACCTAATATTTGTAAAAAAAAATGGAAGTAAACAACAAAATACTTGAATATGTATAGATTTTAATAATTAGTTAGTGATATTTCAGCCAAATCAGTGTTGTACAAATGACATGTAAACAAACCGACTGACGTTTTTACAGGAAATAGTGCTTTTTGCGTTCCCGTGCACTTCTGCATCTATTCTCCTTTTACTCACACTTGAGAGAGTAAAATTGTAGTTTGACAGTTCCACAGGTTTTAGTCCGAAGTTCAAAGGAACAGACTAATACTGTACACATGAAGGTAAGGCCTAGTGTAAGCTCCTACCGACCGAAAATGGGGGTTTCCACATTAAGCCAAGATTTTGAGTGTCAATTAAATTGTCTACTCCTTTTTTTAACCGACTTCCAAAAAGTTAGGAGGTTATCAGTTCGTCGGAATATTTTTTTTTTTTTGTTTTTATGTGTGTTACCGCATAACTTTGGACAAAGTCAACCGATTTCTATAATTCTTTTTGCATCGGAAAGGTAGTGTCTCAGAGGTAGTCCTCTACTAATCTGGTTAAGATCCGATCATTGGATCATGATATATATATATATATATATATATATATATATATATATATTTTTCTATGTGAATTGAAGTCGGCTTGTTTATATTATAGATTTGTTATATTTTTGTAATATTTGTATCCTTTAGCATACAAAAATTTAACCATTTGAACCAAACTGAACCAAGGTTCAGGGTACTCATGAACGGGTTCTTGTATCTGAGTGGTTCGAACCACTGAACCGAACCACACCGATTTTTGGAGTGGTTTGCAGCCCTGGTAAATACTTAAAGTTGAGTTGCCAGTTAGTTTTTGGAATCAGAATTAATATTAGAAATTTTAGCTACGTTGTTATTACTTTTCTTAGGTTTAAACTCAACCTCACGAAACGCTCGGTTATTTAGTAGTGAATCAAAATCATCGGCAGCTACATCAATTTTAAAAGATGAAATACGGCAATCATATTTAAAATTAAATTTACGAATAAATACATCTTTAGTTTTAATTTTAGTCGATATCTACGACTTTATATCGTCCGAAGAAGTGCCGTTAGCAAATCTAGAAACAAAATATTGATCTTCTTGGTGGAATTACAACCAACTTTTTGGTAGTGATTTCAGATATGCGGGATTACGAGTTATTCGGAGAACTTATGTTAGACAGTGCAGCTTCAGATGTAGATGGCAACACTGTTAAATCGACGGTTTGGTTGTCGATATTAGTTTTAGACGTAGACCTAGTGGACATGGCTTTAGATAGCGGAGGCTGCAATGCCCCAAGGCATGGAAAAGAAAGATAAATTAGTTCCAAAGCCTCAGATAGAGGATTTTTCTGAGTAAATTAAATGACTATCTTTTTAGGTGGACTACCAACACGCCTACGTTTATTTTCTCGGTTATCTTCTGAGTGTGAATTGTTGTCGAGACATGTGAAAGACTTAAACATTTTTTCGTAATGCTTAAATTTCTCAACAAGCACCGACAGATCCTTCCCGATTTCAGAAAAACCATTTCTGGACTGCCTAAAGAATTTAAATAAATCAACTTCGGTTGATCTACATTTTTGACAAGACCAGCGAAGACCCTTTCCCTCATTAATAGCGTCTAACACCCTATCGCTCAACCCAGCACATTTTATATGGGCAATCACAGAGCCAGCATGACACATAGGAGTCGCTTTCAACGTGGAAATTGGCGTAAATACACGACTTGTTTAAAATGATATTTATTAGCGTGGGCCGAAAACCCGCCTTTTTAGAATTTTGATTGGTAATAGCAAAAATATGATTCATTATGCTCAAGAAAAAATCTGTGGGCAAGATTAAAACTTTTGGTCAATATCTTAGGCTCGCCCAAGTCCACCAAAATTTCAAAAAAGTCCATATTCGAAATTATTTAGGACCAATACATTCGAAGATAATTCCAATTTTACTAAAAAAATTAATTAATTTATTTATTTATTAATTTTTTTTTTTGAGCATGTTGACCTTAGATGGACTTGGGCGACCATAAGATATTGTCCAACAATTTTCATACTTCACAGAGATTTTTTAGAGCATAATAAACTATATATTGCCAATCAAAACTCTACAAAAACGCATTTATAGGTTTTAGGTTTATATATAAAATGTATCACTTTGGGCCCTTGGGTCTTTTGTATTGCCTGTAGCTTACCACTTAGTATCTCCAGTTCCACTTTATGCAAAATAGAAACCACAGAATTTTAACTTTGAATTTACAAATTGCGCATGGGGTTTTATTGATAGAATCGGGGGATGCTCGGACACGTCCATACGCATGAAAGATCTTAACGATTGTGTATTTACAAAGCAAAGTTAAAAGTTGACGTTTGTTTTAATCTGTATACCTGTGTGTGTGGATGTGTGTATTACATGTGTACTGTGTGTACAAAGTAAGTGGATAAGTGAAATGGCAAAGTGTTTCTTTTAATCTGTTTGGATGTGGATGCGTGTTAGAATGTGTTGCTGATGGGGACATCTGTGGGAGCCTGCGGACGATAGTTTCGCGAGCGGAAGGAGCAGCGTTGCCGTCGCGAAAGGACCCATTTAGCCATCCCGGCCCCGCTAGGCGTATACTTAGCCTAGTAACCGCTGTAGCCGATGCAACGTCTCTACAACGTTGCCAAGCCCGGTTGGGCGGCGGTGGTGCGACCTGGATGGCGGTTGGCTGCGGTGCGATGATGGGGGCGATAGCGTGCCGACGGTGGTATCCGAACGTGGACATTCTGCCGCGCGTTATGGTGTTGGCGACGATTACTTGGAGCTGGAGCTGATTCTTGTCTTCGCGCGAGATTGCGCCGTGGACCCGATGGGAAGTGATGGAACATGGTGTGATGACGTCTTTGACACACGTGACACCGGCTACGCGATGCACACTCCCATGTCATGTGGGACAACGCGAGGCAGTTCAAACAATTCCCGTGCTACTTGCTGCCGCTGGACCGGTTGCAGGCCCCGAAATATTGAACAGGCGCTCAATGCGTGGCGCCGATGACATAGGCCACAAAGAAGCACTGCTTGGACCAACTCATCCGCGAGTTCGAATGCTGCGGATGCAGCGGATGCTTAGGTTGCGCCTGGTGGTGCTGCGGCTGTTGATGTTGAGACGAAAGCTTGGACGAGGGTATGGCACTGGAGCTGCTCCGGCGAATTATGTGGCAGATCGTGGTCCCGCAATCGGTGGCACTGCTGCTTTGGACCGGACTGCCGGCATAGGGTTGGAAGAGGCGATAGCCATGTCAACGTCCATTTCTATGAAACGAAAGGGGACTTTAGCGTTTTGCGGGGGAGGTAGCGTGCATGCTAACGCTCTATTATTTGGTTAGTCAGGTGTCAGATCAAATTTTTTATATGAGAATTGAAGTAGGTTTTGTTTTTTGCTAAAAATTACTTGTTTATATTATAGATTTGTCATATAAATAGATCTTTAGTTTTAATTTTAGTCGATATGTACGACTTTATGTCATCCAAAGAAGTGCCTTTACCAAATCTAGAGACAAAATATTGATCTTCTCGCTGGAATTACAACCAAATTTTTGGTAGTGATTTCAGATATGCGGCATCACGAGTTATTCGGAGAACTTATGTTAGACAGTGCAGCTTCAGATGTAGATGGCAACACTGTTAAATCGACGGTTTGGTTGTCGATATTAGTTTTAGACGTAGACCTAGTGGACATGGTTTTAGATAGCGGAGGCTGCAATGCCCCAAGGCATGGAAAATAAAGATAAATTAGTTCCAAAGACTCAAATAGAGGATTTTTCTGAGTAGATTCAATAACTAATTTTTAGGTGGACTACCAACACGCCCACGTTTATTTTCTCGGCTATCTTCAGAGTGTGGATTGTTGTCGAGACATGTGAAAGACTTAAACATTTTTTCGTAATGCTTTAATTTCTCAACAAGCACCGACAGATCCTTCCCGATTTCAGAAAAACCATTTCTGGACTGCCTAAAGAATTTAAATAAATCAACTTCGGTTGATGTACATTTTTGACAAGACTAGCGAAGACCCTTTCCCTCATTAATAGCGTCCAACACCCTAGCGCTCAACCCATCACATTTTATATGGGCAATCCCATCACAGAGCCAGCATGACACATAGGAGTCGCTTTCAACAGTAAAATTGGCGTAAATATACGACTTGTTTAAAATGATATTTATTAGCGTGGGCCGAAAATCCGATTTTTTAGAGTTTTGATTGGTAATATATGGTTCATTATGCTCTAAAAAATCTGTGTGAGAGATGAAAATTTTTTGTCAATATCTTAGGGTCGCCCAAGTTATGTATAGGTTTTATGTTTATGTATAAAATTTATCACTTTGGGCCCTTGGGTTTTTTGGATTGCGTGTAACTTACCATTTAGTATCACAAATTCCACTTTATGCAAAATAGAAAGCACAGAATTTTATCTTTTAATTTACAAATTGTGCATGGGGTTTTATTGATAGAATCGGGGGATGCTCGGACACATCCGCACGGATGAAAGATCTTAACGATTGTGTTTTACAAAGCAAAGTTAAAAGTTGACGTTTGTTTTTAATCTGTATACCTGTGTGTGTGTGGATGTGTATTACATGTGTACTGTGTGTACAAAGTAAGTGGATAGGTGAAATGTCAAAGTGCTTCGTTTAATCTCTGTAGATGTGGGTGCGTGTTAGAATGTGTTGCTGATGGGGACATCTGTGGGAGCCTGCGTACGATAGTTTCGCGAGCGGAAGGAGCAGCGTTGCCGTCGCGAAAGGGCCCATTTAGCCATCCCGGCCCCACTAGGCGTATACTTAGCCTAGTAACCGCTGTAGCTGAACATGGAACATTATGTGATGACGTCTTTGACACACGTGACACCGGCTACGTGATGCACACTCCCATATCATGTGGGACAACGCGAGGCAGTTTAAACAATGCCCGTGCTACTTGCTGCCGCTGGGCCGGTTGCAGGCTCCGAAATATTGAACAGGCGCTCAATGCGTGGCGCCGATGACATAGGCCACAAAGCAGCACTCCTTGGACCAATTCATCCGCGAGTTCGAATGCTGCGGATGCAGCGGATGCTGAGGCTGCGCCTGGTGGCGCTGCGGCTGCTGATGTTGAGACGAACGCTTGGACGAGGGGATGGCACTGGAGCTGCTCCGGCGAATTATGTGGCAGATCGTGGTGCCGCAATCGGTGGTACTGTTGCGTTGGACCCTACGCCGGCAGGGTTGGAAGAGGGGATAGCCATGTCAACGTCCATTTCTATGAAACGAAAGGGGACTTTAGCGTTTTGCGGGGGAGGTAGCGTGCATGCTAACGCTCTATTATTGGGTTAGTCAGGTGTCCATTATTAAAGATTCTTTTCATGCACGTTAATTGTGTTGCCCGGTTTTCGTTTTATTTTCGGTTTTGGGTATGACGGAGTTACGATTAATGGTTTCCATTGATTATTTTCGCTTTCAGACGGTTGAAGGCAAAGTTTTACGAGCGGTCGAGTTAGTGTACCGTTTTGTGTGCACAAATCTACGACTCGTATGTGACCATCGGAGCCACGATGTAATTTTTCGACTCTTGCGAGGCGCCACTCGGTGCGGGGGAGACACTCATCGTGAATGCGAACACATTCTCCGATTTTAGGCTCCTCTTGAGTGTTCTTCCACCTATATCTTTCATGGAGGTCTTTTAAATAATCTTCCTTCTATCTACGACTGAATTCATGATGGAGAATTCATTCGTTCCCATCGATTCATTAGAGATAATTATTGTTCGTCTGGTTCGGGTTTTGCCAGAAGTGGAGCTCCTCTAAGAAAATGCCCAGGGGTGAGGGCAGTAAAATCGGAGGGATCTTGCGAGAGCGTAGAGAGGGCCGTGAGTTAAGAACGGCTTCAATTCGGGTTAATAATGTGGTAAATTCTTCATAGTTAAACTTGTGTGTGCCAGCGACTTTTTTAAAATGTGTTTTGAAGCTTTTCACAGATGATTCCCATAGACCACCCATATGTGGGGCACCTGGTGGGATAAATTGCCACTCAATGCCTTGGGGTGCGTATTTTTTAACGATTGCAGGCGAGACTTCCTCTATAAATTTAACAAATTGTTTTTTAGTGGCTCTTTTGGCTCCGACAAAGGCTTTTCCATTGCCGCTCATTATTTTGGATGGAAATCCTCGCCGTGTGACGAAGCAAGCAAATGCCGCGAGAAAATCCGTAGTTGTCAGATCATAACATAGCTCTGGGTGTACTACCTTTGTTGTAAAGCATACAAACACAGCCACATAACCCTTCGTAAAGGTGGAAGTCCTTAACATGGAGTGAAAGGCAGAGCGAAATTACAGCGTTCAGGTGGAACAGCTGCCATGATCTGCGTGCGCACCTTCTGCTTACTTTACACATAAATATGCACTTTTTGATCTGTGGCTTCAGTCGTGGAATAAAAAAATGATGTCGGGCCATTTGTTGCATGTTGTTGAGTACTAAGAGTTGACTCTTTTTATCAATTGGTTTTGTTTCGCTTAGCATTAATATTTCACGACTGAAATAGCGCGTTTGAGTGTATGCAACAAGAGAAACCTTTGCTTTTGTAGGTCTTGATGCGTTAACATGTTAACATGTATCTGGGGAATTCGGTGTTTTCTTCACTTTATTTTTGAGGCGCTCTACGAATTTGAACATATAGGCGACTACCCTTAGGGCTCAGGGAAACGAAGAAAATCGTTCTAGGACGTCAGTGTCATCCAATATTGTATGAAAGGTTTCAACTTTTCGACTTTCTGGGGCAGTTATGTTGCGTATGGGGGATTGTGGCCAGAATTTATAAGCCAGCTGGGCCGTTCCACCAGAGTGAGGTGGTGGCGAGGTGCAGGGATTTGCAACCTCTTGTGCCAAGATCGGTGGCCCAACTAAATCAAGTATTTGGGCTGTGCGATTGGAAACATATGTTTTCCATGAGTGGGGTGGTTTTTATAACCAAGCTAAGACGATCTCTGAGTCTGACCATAGATATAATTTTTGATTGGTCATGTTTAAATGCGATTGCACAGTGGAGGCTAATTTTGTGAGTAGTAGCGCGCCACAGAGTTCAAGTCGTGGTAGACTTAGTGTTTTGAGAGGGGCCACCTTAGCCTTTGCTACTAATAAATGGCTTGAAATTGTGCTGTTAATTTGGATGCGCACATATATACTTGCGCAATATGCCTTTTCAGAGGGGTCGCAGAAGCCATGCAGTTCTACTTGGTCTTCGCGAGAGTAATTTACCCATCTAGGTATTTGTATCTCTGCAATAGCGTTCAAGTTGTTAGCAAATTGGGACCATTTAACCAATCGAAGTGGTTTCACTTGCTCGTCCCATTCGGTTCCATCTAGCCATAATTCTTGTATCAGGATTTTCGCTTGTACCATAATTGGCGGAAGGCATCCTGCGGGGTCAAAAGGTTTCGCTACAGCCGACAGAATTTGTCTTTTAGTTATTGCGAATTGACCAGATATTGACTCAAGAGTATATCGATGGCTGAGAGGAAGATCGACCTATCTCGGCAGCCAGTCTCAGAAAATTTTTCAACAACGCTCTAGCTCAGAAAACTTTTCAAGAACGCCCTATTTCAGGATTTAATTGAAAAACGCCCTATCTAAGAATTTGGTTGAAGAACGCTCTATCTTAGTTGCCGATTCAAAAACATCCTATCTCAGCTTATTTTCAATGTATTTTCGTTAAGGATAGGGCGTTTTTGAACCGAGTTTTAAGATAGGGCGTTATTCAACCAAATCCTTAGATAGGGTGTTTTTTAATAAAATTTTGAAATAGTTTTCTGAGATAGGGCGTTTTTGAACTGGCTGCCGAGGTAGGTCGATCATCCGCTCAGCCATCGATATGAGAATTTATCTGAGATCGCATTCCATTGTATGCCCATGGTTTTTGTGATACTTTCCTTTTCGAATATTAGGAAGTTTGAATCTAGTAAATTTTCTTTAGTTTATCAATTTTTATTGTGGCGTATTCATATTTATTTCAATAATGTTATTGAGCTTTGTACCACGATGTTTGTTAGGAATAATGGGAAAAACCACAATGCTTAAGCGGTAGAAGTTATAGCAGCTATTACGGAGATCACCACATATCCTCATCAGACTTCTTTTTTCTAGACTTTTAGCAGGGATGGAACCCGCGTCATCGATGTGCAAAGTCAGAAGCGCTAACCACTGAGCTATGCACACCCGTAAGCTTTTGTTGCTAATCCATTCAGTGTTGCCAACTCGTGGGATTTCGCCCATAATTTGGGATTTTCGCACCATAAAAGGGCGCGTGGGATTTTGAGTCTCATTATGGGATTTTTAGCTAAATACAATTTTATGGTTCTATTGCTTTTTTTATTTGCTTTTAATTCGAACGTGACGGGTGGAACATTTAAACTTGCTTTTCCCCAAACTTTAAGTAATTTCTTTTTAACCCTTAATTTTGCAAGTTTCAAACTGTTAACATCTGAATTCAAATAACAGTTTAACACGAAACTAATAAAGTAGAAAACTTAGTTATATGATTTACACAAAAAATTTTCATTTTCCCCATGAGTGACGGCTGAGACAACGACGACACCCACCTCTCTGAGTGGATTGGTTCGTTTGCCATTTTAGACAAACTTTATATCAAAATATTTCTTGCATAGCGTTAGTATAATGATAAGGTTCATTGTATATTTTTATGGCATTATTATATTTGATAAAAAAAACTTTGAGCTTGTGACGGATGGGACAATATTTTGTGACTGGTGGATCGAGTCACTATTCAGGGCACATGGGATTTTTGCACTTTTCCCCATAAAAGCATGAATTTCATATCAAAGCCGTTTGAAACTTCCACTTCATTACACTAAATTAGTTGAGGCTATAAAACTGCATATCCAGAAATGTTTTAAAGATTTACACCCAACTTCATAAAAAATAAAGAACATTTTAACTGCTTTATAAATCGAAAATTTGTATGAAAATGTCACTCTGTAAAGCTCTTTAAACATATTGTGTTATTCATGATGAAGGCTATTAGACTAAAAAATACTGAAATTTTTACAAAAATTTGTTGAGTTTTCCTAAATTTTGTATAAACTGTGAATCTGTGATATGATTTTGGTTAAACCTCGGACGGTAGTTTTATAGAAAAATACCAAAAGAACTAGCTCGAAAAACATTACGAATATTTAAAAAAAAATCCACACGTAGTCATTTGTTTGAGTCACTGTATACATTGTTCTTAAAAGCTTTTAATATTTAATATTCATAAATGGGATTCTCGAATTTAAAAATGGGATAAACAGGGCGTTTTTCAAAGGAGAATGGGATTTTCGTACCTTTGGAGTTGGCAACACTGAATCCATTTCCTTATTCAACCTACTGCTATCAAGTGCAGCTGATTCGCCGCTATTAAAGCTTGACAGCGTGGTTGTTATTGTTAACTCCATAATGAAATAGATTCATTGCATAGTTTTTAGGCAGGCTCATCCCATATATTTATTTGTCAATTTTTATTGTGGCGTATTCATATTTATTTCAATAGTGTTATTGAGCTTTGTACCACGATTTGTTTGTTAGGAATAATGGGAAAAACAACAATGCTTAAGCGGTAGAAGTTATAGCAGCTATTTCGGAGAGCACCACATCTCCTCATCAGACATCTTTTTTCTAGACTTTCAGCAGGGATCGAACCCGCGTCATCGATGTGCAAAGTCAGAAGCGCTAACCACTTAGCTATGCACACCCCGTAAGCTTTTGTTGCTAATCCATTTTCTTATTCAACCTACTACTATCAAGTGCAGCTGATTCGCCGCTATTAAAGCTTGACAGCGTGGTTGTTATTGTAAATTCCATACATGAAATAGATTCATTGCATAGTTTTTAGGGCAGGCTCATCCCATATACACTTAGGTCTCTTTCTATGCGGCTTTTTTTATGCGTATTTGAATTTATGCGGGTTTTCAAATCCTTATTTCGCAGTAGCGATTTTGCTTTTTTGAGAGGTTTTATTTCTTTTTTTTCAATGTGTAAGACACAATGCTTCTGATAAATAATTTGTCTTTGCATTCTTACATAAGTCATGTATTTATTGTGATATTTTTATTTTTTTTTTTTTGTCAAAATAGATAACATTTTATTTATTCCATTAATGTTCAGCTTTACATGGAATAATAAGTGTTGAAGTGATGAAATAAATAGTTTTTTTTTGCTTAATATTGACTCACTGGATTATTTTATGCGGTTTTTTAGAATTTTTTACATGGACTATCTGAATTTATGCGGTTTTTGAAAATGCTGGAACGCATTCCGTTTTTGTATGAAAGTAAAGAACTTTTTTATGCGGCTTTCTGAGGGACGCATGTACCGCATAAAAAGTGACCGAAGTGTATTTATTTTTAAATTTTTATTGTGGCGTATTCATATTTATTTCAATAGTGTTATTGAGCTTTGTACCACGATTCGTTTGTTAGGAATAATGGGAAAAACAACAATGCTTAAGCGGTAAAAGTTATTGCAGCTGTTGCGCCAGATGTTCTATTTTTCTTCGGTTTCCTAATTAAAAATGAATTATATAAACATAAATATATTGCGAAATTTAATTTATTAAACTTACCTCATTTACGAATTAAACCTATTGTCTAACATACTTACCACTTACATACATACTTACATTTTTATCGTACATAATCACATAAAGCCGTTGAACTCTCATACTTCTTATGTACATATTAACAACTATTCTAAGCCATTAGTTTAAATCGTAGGTCAAGTAAGATGAAGTTGAAAATAAATAAATGACTTGTAAAGTAGAACCGAAAGCGCGCAGACCAATTATTCGTGAAACGGAAAGTTAGGAAAGGCGTTGTTGTTGCTCCTTGTGCACTCCCCCAATAGAGAAATTATAACATAGAGTACATATGTACGTACAAACATAGTGAAAACGTGTTCACAATAAACTGGTACATCCTTAAAAAGTCTTAAGGATTTTCATGGCGCCCGAGCGGGGACCTGAGTGCAAAATTAACTAAAACAAAGTGTTCAAGAATAAATTAAAACTTAACAAATTTGATTTTGATAAACCGTAACCTTGCGTGAACAAACCTTGAATTTTATTCTGCAACAACAATTGCCGCGCGCGCCGCTTGCAAGTCCGGTTTCGTGTTAAACTAAAAAGCAAACAAAAACAAAAACACATAAAACATTAACTATTGAACTGTACAAACCAACAAAAAAGCAAGGTGCAAAATAGACTAATTTGTATACATCTGTACATGTGTGTGTACATGCCGGTGATTGTGCTAAATCATAAAAAAGCCAGATTGGTGACAAACTGCATTTTGAATTGCATGCATAAATATTTATGTACATAAGTACATGCGCATAAGATCAAAAAAAAAAAAACACCACATACTTGTGCTGAGCGGTACGTTCAAGTGCATAAACATACAGTGTATCACATACAAACACGGACACAGTGTTGAACACAAAATTTCGGCCAAAAATATTTAGCACATATACACATACACAGACAAATCGTCAAAGAACACCGGCCACCACTTGCCGCTGAAGCTGAAAAGATTGTTGGAAAAATTAATAATAAAATAAAAAATTTCCACGTACATACTTACCATCGAGCCATCCTGCTGCCGTCATCACCGTTGATAAGCCTGGGAGTTGTGATTTCCTGTCGCTACGTTCGTGTTCCTGCACCTTTAGTGCCGACTCTTGTGATGAGCTGCAACTGGTACATCCTTCAGTTAAGCACGTTAACTGCTTTATCGATCACATGTTATATGATGGGTGTCGATAACGTCGATAAATATGTTTAACTGGGAGTTAGAATTAACTAGACATGGTGCAAACGGCCCTTAATCTGCCAGAGGGAGGTGAAAGCAGGCAAAAAGCCTACGCATTCACACAAGGTAACGAGAGCGATCAATTGAAAGTTGTGTTGTTTCAAGCGCAGTAAAATTTAATAACAATAAAATTGAACTAAATCGAGATTAAATTCTTAATTACTTATCACTCTTTCAGTTATTGGCATCTCCTTGGTCACTATTCAATACATACGTATACATATAAATAAACATACATACTTGCCTGTATACAACTATTTATTTATATATGCACATACATACAGAAATGTATATACATCCATACGTACTGTGAAGCTGAAACAAGGGTACAGTGGGATTTTTCGAATAAAGGGTGTGACAATTGTTCAAGCGAGATCGTTATTATAATTATTTTCTTTCGCCGTTTTTACGAAACTGAAGCTTGCTCTAAAAATATTCTAATAAAATTGGTAAACAAAATTTTAACAAAACCGAGAACTTTTCGATTTTTTCACCTTTGTGGGACAATTTTCGTTGCATTTATTGCATTTGTGCGACTGCGCTTGCTCATCTTTTCGTGGCCTTGTCCAACTGTTGTCTTTCTCATTTCTGGTCGAGATTTGTGGAGGCTATCAAGTTACCTATCGTCTGCTTTCTCATAACCATTTCTTCTTAGTTTTCGTGGGAATTTATAATATTCACTTTTGTGAGTTTATAACATAACTAAAAACAAAAAAAAATTGCAAAACTGAGAATCCACAAGTCCGGGTTGAGGACACCAAGGCTTTAAATCGACAAAGGTCGCTTTTAAAGAGGAGCATGCAGCGAGTAAAATCGGGCATTCTGGATGAATCAATTTCGACTAATCCAGAAGAATTAGAGTGCCGGCTTGACATGTTGAACGCAAATAGCGAAAAGCTAATGAAAAGTCAAGCCAAAATTGAAGAAATAGATGAAGAGGACATGACCCGTGGAGAGTTAGAGGTTATAATTGTGTAAACGAAAGCCATTATAAAATCAATTTTAGCGAAGAACAAAACGTCGTTTGCCGAAAACTCATTTGTAGCGCCTCACAGCTCAAGACTCCCAAAAATGAATTTGCCAAAGTTTAAATGGCAATATTCGGAGTTCAAAAATTTCATGAGCTTGTTTTAGAGCCTAGTTCACAATGATCCCACGATCCCAGACATTGAGAAATTTAACCATTTAGTTAATTGTCTGTCTGGGGAAGCTTTGGGAACAGTAAAGGCCTTCCAAATGTCGGATGAAAACTATCCGAAGGCCTTGGCAAGTCTTAAAAAGGTATATGATAAAAAATGTTTAATATTTTTCGATACAATATCAAAATTGTTTGAGCTGCCAAATATTCCAAAACCATCGGCGCTTGCATTACGCACGATGGCCGATACAGTGTCGGCTGTTTATGACTCATTGCTGTCCTTGGGTGATGAGAAAAACATCACAAACGCAATAATAATCCATCTGGTTATGATGTAAGTTGACCCCGCTACGAGATCTAAATGGGAAGAACAACTGGATTACGATAAACTGCCACTATGGAGAGAATGCGAAGCCTTACTCAACAAGCGTTACCAGCACCTATCAGCCGATGAAGCCTCGAGCTCGAGAGCTAAACCCGCTGCCAGCGCCAACCAACAGGGGAAAAACCATAATTCAGAAAGTACGACGAAATCTGCCTTAGTTACTTCCAACCAGAAACAGCCACAATGCACACACTGTAAATCTAAGGATCATTATTTAACCTCTTGCCCTACTTTTAAGACTCTCTCTGCGCAACAAAGATTCGAGTTTGCAAAATCGGTTCCCTTATGCATAAATTGCTTGCGCAAGGGTCATACGGTTTCGAAGTGCAGAGCGGATCGGTGCCGGGTATGCAATCGATCTCATCACACGCTTCTACATCAGTACCCCATATCGCTCGACACTGCACCTCAACCGTCGATCTCGCAGGCCATGCACACGACAGGTGTGCCAGATCGCGTAATGCTAGCTACCGCAGTTGTCAACGTAAAATCCATCTCCGGAGAATACTTACCAGCAAGAGCACTTTTGGATTCGGGATCGCAGGTCAACTTTATGACGGAGGATTTTGCGCAAAAGTTGCGGATTCGTCGGCAAAACACCTGCTTGAAGTAAGGGCAAAATTAAATACATTCGTAAAATCGCGGTTAAATAGTTATGAATTTTCGGCAGAGTTCTGGATAATGCAATCCATTTCAGCTAACCATCCAGACCGAAATGTAAACATTACTGGCTGGAAAATACCAAAAAATATTAATTTGGCGGATCCAGATTTCCACAATTCGCAAAAAGTAGATCTTCTGTTGGGTGCTGAAACATTTTTCGAGCTCTTAGCTGTCGGCCAAATCAAAACTGGCCCTAACCACCCAACACTACAGAAGACACTTTTAGGCTGGGTTGTGTCTGGAAAATACTCCTCCAACCAGCATCCTCCTCCCAATGTCAGTAGCACATTATGCCAAACTGAAGAAGAATTATCAACAATAGATTCGATAGTCCAAAGATTCTGGGCTTTGGAAAAATTACCCTCAGAGGCAAGTTCCGCAAAATTAACACCTGAACAAAGAGAGTGTGAAAAATTTTTCGTAAAAAATACAGAAGTTTTGCCGTTAGGAAGGCTTCAAGTAAGATTGCCATTCAAAGCTGACCGTAAGTTACTCGGTCAGTCCTATGAAACCGCAGCTCGGCGGTTTCAGGCCCTGGAGAGAAGAACCTTGAAAGATCCAGAACTTCGCAAAATGTATCTGGACTTCATGAATGAATATATAGAATTGGGTCATATGAGCCCAACAAATAATAAGATCCCGAGTGAGCCACACTACTTCATTCCGCATCAATGCGTCCTTCGGCCTGAAAGTACGACAACCAAATTACGAGTTGTGTTCGACGCGTCAAGTCGTACTTCGTCTCAAATTGCGTTGAATGAAATATTGATGGTGGGCCGACTATTCAAGAAGAGCTGTATTCGACACTTCTTCGTTTTCGTTTGCATAAATTTGCACTTACGGCGGACATTACTAAAATGTACCGTCAGATTCTCATGCACGAAGAAGACAGAAACTTTCAGTTGGTAGTGTGGAGACAGCATCCCTCTGAGCAACTTCAAATTTTTCGCCTCAACACCGTCATATACGGCACTGCGCCTGCTCCATTTCTCGCTACACGGTGTTTACAAATGCTCAGCGATGCTAATACGACTAAGTATCCACTCGGTTCAAAGGCTATTAAAAGAGATTTCTATGTAGATGACCTGCTTACAGGATCTGAAGATTTTGAATCTCTAGATCTTATTAGAAGTGAGGTAATGAATATATTAAACTCGGCCGGATTCAAACTAGCGAAGTGGTTTTCAAATCACCCATCATTTTTCGAGAGAGTGAGTGAAAAGTCATTAAGTGTCAATGACACAGATTCCACAAAAACACTTGGAATCCATTGGTCGCCGAAAGAGGATTTATTTCGATTCGTCTTGGATGACAGTTTCAAAGATCTACGAGCCACAAAACGAAACATCTTATCAGTCTCGGCTCGCCTTTTCGATCCTCTTGGTTTACTTGCCCCACTAGTGACCAAAGCAAAAATCTTGTTGCAAGAGCTTTGGATCCAAAAGCTAGACTGGGGTGAGTCGATTCCGTTGCGCCTCGACACTAGCTGGCAAAATTTCAAAGCCAATTTATTGCAGCTCTCGTCGATAAGCATTCATCTGTATGTTAATATAGAGTCGAGTGCAAGCTGCCAAATTCATGGCTTTGCCGATGCCTCAATAAGGGCTTACGGCTGCTGCGTATATATACGCTCCACATCCGCTAGTGATACAAAATGCACGCTGCTTACTGCAAAGTCTAGAGTGGCTCCGCTGAAGACTAAATCTCTTCCGCGTTTAGAGCTCTCGGCAGCCCATCTTCTGGCCAAACTATGGTCGAAAATTGAGCCAATGTTGAGTCGACCAATTGAGAACATAAATTTCTGGACAGACTCGGAAATCGTTTTGCACTGGATCAAAACACATCCATCTGCATTGCAGACCTTTGTTGCAAATAGAGTGTCCGAAATCCAAGAGTTCACTGATAATGCTACTTGGCGACACGTGCCAACGAAACAAAATCCTGCGGATCAAGTGTCTAGGGGTTGTAACGTGGACGAATTGAATAAGTCGATATGGTTTAGCGGTCCACAGTTCCTCCTAGAAGACCCCGCTTTATGGCCTACAAACACCCACTTTCAACTTTCTCCAGAAAACGAAGCACTAGAGAAGAAGAAAAATGCAAGTGTTTTGATTACTCAGACTGCTGAGCGCAATTCGATCATGGATCTTATCGAAAAGTTCTCTTCTCATAAAAAGCAACCTCGTATTGTCGCATATATGTTGAGGTGGATCAGACGCACAAAGAACCCAACATCAAAATTCACAAAAAAACTGACGGCGGAAGAATAAAACTTGAGTTTTCTCAAAAATGTCCAGGTGGTTCAACATACAGAATTTGGCGAAGAAATTTCAAAACTCGCCAAAGGTACCACCTACCCGCAAGCGTGCAGAAACTTAACCCGTTTCTGCACGACTACTCGGAACTATCGCTTTCGGTTAACTTACTCCGAGTAGGAGGACGCCTACTGAATGCGCCTCTCCCATATGATGCCAAGTTCCCATTGCTCTTAAGCAAGAACTCGCACTTTGTTAAAGCATATTTACGGTACCTACATTTTCGCAATCACCATGCTGGGGCAAAAGCTTTGGTGGCGCTTCTACGAGAAAGAATTTGGTTGATTAACGCTCGAGAAGCTTGTAGTCGCACCGTGCGAAACTGCTTACACTGCTTTCATTATACGCCGAAGCTGCAAACTCAAATAATGGGAAATTTGCCTGCCGATAGACTTCGCGCTCTACGACCCTTTCTTATATGTGGAGTAAATTTTTGTGGTCCCATATACACGACACTTAAAATACGCGGTCGACCGCCAGTAAAAACTTATACCGCAGTGTTCGTTTGTTTCACTTCCAATGCAGTACATTTAGAACTAGTGACAGACTTGTCTTCTAATTGTTTTATTTTCGCCCTAAAAAGGTTCATTAGACGCCGAGGGATGCCGAAGAAGATATACAGCGACAACGCCACCAATTTCGTCGGCGCCGACCGCAAGCTGCGCGAACTGAGAGAAGCGTTCCTAGCCCATCACCCAGAGGTAGAGAAATACGCGGCGACCGAAGGATTCAGCTTCGACTTTATACCACCCAGGGCGCCGCACTTTGGCGGGTTGTGGGAAGCGGCAGTGAAGTCCGCCAAACACCTTCTCGTGCGCTCAATCGGCAACGCGCTGCTCACCGCCGAAGAACTGCAAACTCTGCTCGCGGAAATAGAGGCGATTCTCAACTCCCGGCCACTCACACCGATGAGCCAGGACCCCAACGACGGCGAGGCGCTAACACCAGCGCATCTGCTAGTTGGATGCCCATGCCGGCGCTACCACCAGCGCAGGTGCCAACGGACCCAATGCGTTGCTGCGACAGATGGCAACTTGTTTGCTGTCTCAAGCAACAGTTTTGGCGACAGTGGTCCCAGAACTACCTGACGGGCCTGCAGGAGCGCAACAAATGGCTCTACCCGCAGCGCAATCTGCAGCTCAACGACCTCGTCTTGGTTCAGGAGGACAACGTGCCACCTCAGCAGTGGGTGCTCGGCCGCGTCGCCGCAATCGTTCCAGGGCTAGACGGCAAGGTTCGAGTCGCAGACGTCGCAACCAAAGCGGGCGTAATTAAACGCCCAATTCACAAACTCGCCGCACTACCCTTTGAAGTTGAAGGACCCTGATCCTGTCAAGGTGGCCGGTGTTGCACCAGATGTTCTATTTTTCTTCGGTTTCCTAATTAAAAGTGAATTATATAAACATAAATATATTGCGAAATTGAATTTATTAAACTCACCTCATTTACGAATTAAACCTATTGTCTAACATACTTACCACTTACATACATACTTACATTTTTATCGTACATAATCACATAAAGCCGTTGAACTCTCATACTTCTTATGTACATATTAACAACTATTCTAAGCCGTTAGTTTAAATTAGGTCAAGTAAGACGAAGTTGAAAATAAATAAATGACTTGTAAAGTAGACCGAAAGCGCGCATACCAATTATTCGTGAAACGGAAAGTTAGGAAAGGCGTTGGTGTTGCTCCTTGTGCACTCCCCCAATAGAGAAATTATAACATAGAGTACATATGTACGTACAAACACAGTGAAACCGTGTTCACAATAAACTGGTACATCCTTAAAAAGTCTTAAGGATTTTCAGCAGCTATTTTGGAGATCACCATATCTCCTCATCAGACTTCTTTTTTCTAGACTTTCAGCAGGGATCGAACCCGCGTAATCGATGTGCAAAGTCAGAAGCGCTAACCACTGAGCTACGCACACCCCGTAAGCTTTTGTTGCTAATCCATTTCCTTATTCAACCTACTACTATCAAGTGCAGCTGATTCGCCGCTATTAAAGCTTGACAGCGTGGTTGTTATTGTTAATTCCATTCATGAAATAGATTCATTGCATAGTTTTTAGGGCAGGCTCATCCCATATATTTATTTGTCAATTTTTATTGTGGCGTATTCATATTTATTTCAATAGTGTTATTGCCTATGCAATGAATCTATTTCATGTATGGAATTAACAATAACAACCGCGCTGCCAAGCTTTAATAGCGGCGAATCAGCTGCACTTGATAGTAGTAGGTTGAATAAGGAAATGGATTAGCAACAAAAGCTTACGGGGTGTGCATAGCTCAGTGGTTAGCGCTTCTGAATTTGCACATCGATGATGCGGGTTCGATCCCTGCTGAAAGTCTAGAAAAAAGAAGTCTGATGAGGAGATGTGGAGATCTCCGAAATAGCTGCTATAACTTCTACCGCTTAAGCATTTTTGTTTTTCCCATTATTCCTAATAAACAAATCGTGGTAAAAAGCTCAATAACACTATTGAAATAAATATGAATACGCCACAATAAAAACTTACAAATAAATATATGGGATGAGCCCAAGATCTATACATAGAAGGTCGCGCAATGCGCGAAATAAAAATTGCCTCTCTCGGCGCATATCGTCCCAGGGCGATTTTTTGCTTTCACGCCTTCCCAGCAAAAAATAGATAGTAGCTTTTAGTGGTAACGTGTTCTAGAAGGCATAGCGCTGTAATGCCTTCGAATTTTTTCACTTCTTTTAGGCATTGTAGGTAATACAAAGTAGAATGTCAAACAATATTTTATTTATTTCGCTTCTTTGTTTCATTTTGGGGCATGCAAAATAGAATGTCCTACAATATTTTTTTTTATTTCGCTTCTTTGCTTCATTTCGGGGAATGCAAAGTAGAATGCTGCATCGTAGCCAGCTGAAAAACAGAATGAATATCCAAAAAATCTTTTTCTACCGTTAGTTTCTGTGGACATTTGTCTCGCATAAAAATCATGTTTTGCTTTGTTCAATTTGGAGCGAAGTTGAAGTCAGTCAATGAAGTGAAGAACATGAGTGAGGAAGTACAATTTTAAACTTAATTAAATATGCATGTATGTACATACCGATTTTTAAGTAAAATCTAAATACCCAAATACATACATATGTATGTATAAAAACTAATTTATACAAATTTTAATTAATTTTAATCTTTTAACACATTTTCTGATTTAATATATGTAAATAAGTATGTACTCATCTGGGAATTCTACATTAGTATCTCTGTAAGGCATTCTTTGTTCGCTTCTCTGGATTCTGTTTATCCATGCGTTCTCCCTTCATTTGAAGGTAATGCAAGGTAATGCTGCGGGTAAGGGCTTACCGCCAATGACATGCCCATGTTAAAATAAGGCCTTCCTGAAACGAAAGGGTAAGCGATTCCCATCGCCTAGCTCGTTTCCACTTTCGCTTCTGTGGTAATCCTCTTTTTTTCTGGGTATAAGGACATTTTTGGGAAAGTTTCAGGTTTAGACAACAAGTAGTTCTAAAGTTATAGCAATATTATGGTGACACCCACAAGCGGGCGCTCGCCTCTAGATGACAAATATTTTTACATAGCACTTGTACAAGTAATTTTGGAAGTAATATTAAGTGAAATGTTGAAATTCATAAATTTATCAGTGGGATATAACTTATTAAGCTCTACATACCTACTTATGTATGCATATATATAATTACACACATAGTCAAAATAGTTATTCATTAGGGCGGGTCGAAAATCTAATTTTTCTCAAATCCCTTGGTAATAGTGATAATATATTGTATAATGAAGTGAACAAGAAGCCTGAAAAATATCAGTCTTTTATTTTAATTGTAAGAGACCGCGCATCGACCGCCAAGTGACCCACAGTACACTAGTCGAATAAGACCAATTCTTGTTAAAAATTCTGGGTTCAGCAAAAAGGTTTGGTGCATATTTTTAGATAATGAATCCGTTAACGCAAAAGATAAAGTCAAATATCATTTCTCGCAGCCCTTTAGCTTAAGTTTAATCTCAAAGGTATCTGTTTTCAATAAAATTTTACACCCTTATTCTAGAACCCGAATTTTCGTAATTCGTAATACGTAGCTACGTTACGAAAAACGAAAAATCGACATGTTGCAACCCTTGCGGAAAAATGTGCAGCATTGCCAGGTATCAGTTGTTTTTCGAACTTAGCCGTATTAAGGAAAACAAAGTGGAAAGGAATTAAAAAACACTCATCATGTGCTTGTTTATAGTAAAATTGATTGATTTTAAATATTTTGAGGAAAATTATGGGTTCTGATGCATTTGCAGTTATAGCAGCGGAGTAGGAGCGCGCTATGGCAATTGATTCACAACAATGGCGTAGTAACCATAGGCACATCTATGTCAGCTTCTGGTTGAATTGTTGAACCACAAGCCAGAACTCCTCCTATGCCTGAAGAACTGGTTCCCAATCGAGTTAGTGCAATAACAGCTTCTTCCAAGCCATTGAAAACATGCATTTTGTTAGGTCCACCACCAGTTGTGCTTGCTTCTGCCTTTGGCCGCGCTTAGGGATTATAACTCTTACTGAGTAGAATTCTCCTTTCTGTGTTGCCGGAGAAGAGACGCTTCCGCATGTCAAAGGTATACAATATTTCTTGTGCATATCACAGTATTTCCGCGCAAAACCCACATTGAAACTTGCAAAAAAGTGCATAGTGAAAACCGAATTTATTAATAATTTGAAACATTTATTTTAAATAATCCTTTTATTACACGTGCATGTTAAAGTTTTTGGATTCCGGTTATACGACACAACAACCGAAAATCATTGTACAAATAACTAAACCGGACCCAAGTTTCTCGATAAGGGGCAAAGTAGTGGATAAAAATATACGTATATCTTCTTCTTCTTTTTTGGCGCTGTAACCGCCTAAGCGATTTTGGCCGAGTTCAGCAAAGCACGCCAGTCGTTTCTCCTCTGTGCCAACTGACGCCAATTGGAAACGCCAAGTGAAGCCAAGTCCTTCTCCACCTGATCTTTCCATCGCAGTGGGGGCCTCCCTCTTCCTCTGCTACCACCAGCGGGTTCCGAGTTGAATACTTTCAGAGCTGGAGCGTCGGTGTCCATTCGAACGACATGGCCAAGCCAGCGGAGCCGCTGTATTTTAATTCGCTGCACTATGTCTATGTCGTTGTAAAGCTCATACAGCTCATCGTTCCATCGTCTGCGGTACTCGCCGTCGCCAACGCGTAAAGGACCGTAAATCTTCCGCAAAATCTTTCTCTCAAACACCCCAAGAGCCGCCTCATCGGATGTTGTCATTGTCCATGCTTCTGCGCCATATACCAGCACGGGCATGATGAGTGACTTATAGAGCGTGGTTTTCGTACGTCGAGAGAGGACTTTACTCCTGAATTGCCTACTCAGTCCAAAGTAGCACTTGTTGGCAAGAGTGATTCTACGTTGGATTTCAATGCTGACATTATTATCGGTGTTAATGCTGGTTCCCAAGTAAACGAAATTCTCTACTTTCTCGAAATTGTAACTGTCAACAGTGACGTGGGTGCCAAGGCGCGAATGTGCTGACTGTTTGTTTGATGACAGGAGATACTTCGTCTTGTCCTCGTTTACCACCAGACCCATGCGCTTTGCTTCCCTATCCAACTTGGAAAAGGCAGAACAGACTTCGCGGTTTTTGTTACCGATGATGTCGATGTCATCGGCATAAGCCAGCAATTGCACGCTCTTGTAGTAAATTGTTCCTGAGCGGTTCAGTTCTGCAGCTCTTATTATCTTCTCCAACATCAGATTAAAGAAGTCACATGAAAGGGAGTCGCCCTGTCTGAAACCCCGTTTTGTGGCGAACGGCTCGGAGAGGTCTTTTCCAATTCTGACGGAGCTGGTGGTATTGCTCAACGTCATTTACACAGCCGTATGAGTTTTGAGGGGAAGCCAAATTCAGACATAGCGGCGTATAGGCAACTCCTTTTAGTGCTGTCAAAAGCGGCTTTAAAGTCGACAAATAGGTGGTGAGTGTCGATCCTTTTCTCGCGGGTCTTTTCCAAGATTTGGCGTATTGTGAATACCTGGTCTATGGTGGATTTGCCAGGTCTAAAGCCACACTGATAAGGCCCAATCAGTTCATTGACGGTGGGCTTCAGTCTTTCGCACAATACGCTCGATAAGACCTTGTAACCTATGCTTAGAAGGCTGATCCCGCGGTAGTTGGCGCGAATGGCGAATATACGTATATGCGAAGGGAAAATTTATCTGTTTAAATAAACACCACTAATATTTCCTGCAAACACACATCGATTTACATCTTTTATCTCACCTCCGACACAGAATTGTTTTCGTACAAAATTACGCAAAAAGGCTTACTCGTTCGTTTTAGGCATGCCATTGTTACGAATTTCGAAAGTTCGAAGATACGATTCGGATTGCAGCATACCATTTCTACGATTCGTAGCAAAATCCGAGTACGAAAGTGTTCCAGAATAGCGGTTTTAATTGTTCTCTTGATAATTGCTCTGCTTATTTCCTATGTTAGCCTAATTTTGACAGTTGTTTGACTGCAAATAGTCTCAAAGTAAGTTTTTGCCTCTTTCTGATTGGCTGAAGGAGAAAATTTCTTATGCTCTATGGCAATGCCTCTTGTTCAATATACAAGCCAAGATAGCTTTTCATAAGCTAATATAATTATGTTGGGTAAGTCCTCCATACAAAATAAGCTAATAGCTTAAATTTCTGGACAAATAAAACACGGCTAATAATGCTGGCGTGCATTTAGGTCGCTGGTTCCAAATATTCTAATCCCTTTTTTAATATTAGCTATAGTTTGCGAAATTTGGAAAATTTAGGAACAATTTCGGTAGCTCTAATAGGAAAGCCATTATTTTTCATCGTCGTGGAAAATTTTTTTCTATGCAAATGAGTATGGAAACACTGAACAGGCACAACTTCTAGAAACACTAATTAGTTTACATATATTTATACATACAATGGAAAAATTGCAAATGTAGGAAAATTACAATTTTTTTTTTTACATTTTTTTATTTTAAAATAAATTGTTTATAATCTGAATGATTTTCATCATATTATTATCATAAATCAGTAACAGTAAGTCTCGCCTTCAATTTGGTAATTATTACGTACCGATCGAGTAAAATTTACCAAAGTTATATCGAAAAACTTAAGCGGATCTCAAGTTTTTTTCTACAAAAATTTCTCTTCAATTGTATAAATAACTAGTTGTTGTTATTTTCGATTGGTTTGTATATGTTTAATAAATTTCCTTGATAGGCTAGTCCGATCTGATTATCTTTAGTAAAACAAGTTTATTCCACTATTACAGCCCAACGTTTCGCTACACTTATTAGCAGGGAACGGAGTTTTAGGACCTAAAAACCTAAAAAAAAGGCAAAATAAAATAACAAAATAGGCTGGAAAAGGCAAAATAAAATAGCGAAAAAGGCAGGAAAAGGCACTAGGTATTGCAAAAAAGGCAAAAAACGGCAAAACAAAATAGCGAAAAAGGCACTAGGTATTGCAAAAAAAGCAAAATAAGGCACTAAAAAAAGACAGAAAATACGAAGAACAATCAAAAAATACATTTATTTTAGAAATGTTTATATTACAAGTAAAAAGAGAAACACTGTGAACTAGTTTCATTATATGAAAAATTTGGACTTTGAATCTTTGACTATTTTATCCTTTCGAGTTTCTAGACCTTAAAACTTTAATCTGTATAGTTGTAGTAACATTGAACCACAAGATGCATTTTGAAGTTTTCTGACAGCATTTTCATTCGATTTTCGCGAAGAAAAGCCTTGAATGTACTAAATGTGCGCTCGACGTAAGTTGATACAAGTGGAGCCCAATTTAAATATAGAACGTTTGAAACGTTCATATTATCAGGAATAAGGGCGTTTTCATCGCCCTTTACAATTTTATCCACACCCCTTATTGTCTTCAAGCCTACGTTTGCTCAGAAAACGGCTTTGAATTTTTCCAACACCAATTTGGCAAGAGGTCCCTGCGCTTCTATAAGCCGCATGGGCATGTGTACATTTTTTAATCTTTAAAAAAAATTGTAAATGCTATAATCACTTTTTTAAAGGTAGAAAAGCCAAAAAAAGGCAAATATCTTAAAAAAGGCAACATCAAATGTGTATATATGGAATCAGGGAAAGCTAAATCGTGGACATTCTTAATCGAATATATTCTATCTCTTTAGCAGAAAAAAAGGCAATTTCCATAAAATCCGTTCCCTGCTTATTAGCATCATCAGGTGCGCGTTGTTTATTTTTGTAGTGCTAACACTTAAACATTTTAAAAACTTAATTGCTAAAAATCCAATACCATCTGGTGTTTTAAAATGTTTAAGTGTTAATACTACAAAAATAAACAACGCGCCCCTGATGATGCTAATAAGTTTAGCGAAACGTTGGGCTGTAATAGTGGAATAAACTTGTTTTATTTGCACTAAAGATAATCAGATCGGACTAGCCTATCAAGGAAATTTATTGTATAAATAACTTTTAAATGAAAGAACCGGATTACAGAAAAGTGTGCCAGGGAGTGACTTTTTTCGTTCAAGCCGAATGCAAAGCAATATCGTCCAATTGGAGAGTCCTCAAAAGGATTTCCCAGGATATGTTAAAGACTATTGCATTTATCTACAGTCACTTTCTCACATAATGGAGTTAACTAAAATATTTTTGTATATCTAAACACTTATTGCTTTATCCCCTACCTTCATATAACGGCAAATTTAGAAACCGCGAAAAATGTGCTTCTTCGGTGACTAATGAAACCATTCCGCACCAATTTTCAAGACAACATAAATGGACTTAAAGTGGGCGTTTCTCACCCTAATTGTATTATGTTAATGTTTGTAAGTACTTATATGCTTGAAACTACTATTAACTTATCAAACGATTCCTAAACTTTGACAATACATGTTTGACTTCATTCACCACGATCTTGAAAACTGACCAAATCGGCGTGACCAAGCCCATGGTCCTTTTAATATTATATAAACATCCGAAAACATTAAAACGTTTGAAATAAATCGCGTCTCACTTTTTTGTATTTTTCACTTGGTCGCTGAAGTAATGAAGAACTGAAAATTCATAAGGGAAAATTATAGTTTTTGTAAGTTTTATCTAAATATCTTAAAAACTTGGAGACTTATTGATAAATGACAAATGAACGTGAGGTACTAAATTTAATAGCCCTTAATTTGATATATCGTAATGTTTATAACAATTGAGGCATTCCATAGATATTACTAGCCAAAGTTTCATGAAGGCTGTTCGCACCGATTGTTAGTGTTTGCGTTGACATTTCTTACACCTTTTGATTACAGTTTTGCTATACAAATACACAACCAAACCACTTTTCCTTAACCTATCTTTTCTTTTCATTTACAACCTTTCTTTCTTTCTTTCATTCTTATTTTACTTTGCCCAGCCAATTAATAATAAATCCGAAATGGCGTATTAAAAATGATAAAATATGACTTACACTTCGATAAATAATCAAAAAAACTAGTGAAGACACCGATTGGATGAGTGGAACGTGAGTTTCCAATTAGTTTTTTAGCGAAACCCGGTTTCCGCTTGACAGATTTTACATGGACGAAAACACAAGTTTTAGGTCGAAATCCAGTTTTAGCAAAGAGAACATGTTTCCGATGTCGGTCAGAACATGGTATTAGTGTTTTCGTTGACATTTCTTTCATCCTTTCTTTACAGTTTTGCTACGTAAAAGCAAAACCAAAATCTTTTGCTCTCATTTTCTTATTATTAGCAACCTTTATCTTTTATTTGTATTTTAATTTGGCCAGTCAATTAGCAATAAATCCCAACTAGCATATTAGAGATAATAAAATATGACTTCCACTTCGATAAATATATCTAAAAACTAGTGAAGACACCGATTGGAATGGGTGGAACGTGAGTTTTCAAGTAGATTTCAGCGAAAACAAGTTTTCGTTTGGCAGATTTTACATGGACGAAAAAGTTTGGTTGAAATTGTTGTATTTGTTAGGCTTTTCTGATCTAACCCTTGTGTAAATAAAAATACTTTATTTAGCTTTTTCCCGACGTTTCGCTAAGATTTTTAGCATCTTCAGGGGAGTTTTTTGTTTATTTACCTGCGCAGCAATAAATATAAAACATTAACAAAACAACAAAGAACCAATAAACATATGAATACATAAAGAATAAACAGCTAAGTTTAACACAAAAGAGTTATTAACTTACATTACATTTAACATTAAACTTTATAACGTAAAACTAAATACCAACGCTTGTGGCTGCTTTGTCTAAACTGAATGTTATTGATATTTATAAACATAATAAATAAACTGCAGCGATGTCATCAGTATCCTCTTTCTTGTTCATTGCATTGTCCCTTTTCTGCATTATTCTTAAGCTTTCTAATGTGAATCCTTTTTTTGTTCTCTTCTCTACATCAAGTATTCTTGCGTTCGCCAAATCAGCTGTATGGCCACTGGTATTAATATGCTGCGCTAGCGCTGTGCTGTTTCTTTGTTTTTTATGTCTGCTTCGTGTTCGCTTAGACGAGTACCCAGAGCTCGCTTGGTTGTTCCGATGTACACTTTGTCGCAGTTTTCGGCTTCTTTACCATTGCACTTTATTTCATAAACCACATTGTTTTGTTGTTTGAATTCTATAGGGGATTTTGTTTTTGTAAATATTGTGGATAAAGTGCAATTGGATTTGTATGCTAGCGTTATGTTCTGTTGTTTAGCAATGAGTTGATTTAAGTTTTCGGTAATCTGCGGAATGTAAGTAACACTGAAATATCGATTTGTGGTGTTTGCTGTTACTTTACTCGACGTTTTATTAAGGTGGCCGTTTATTTCTGTAGTTCTTTGTTTTATTAAGTCGCGTGTTAGCTTTTCTGGGTAGCTATTACTTTTTAGGATCTTTTTGAGTTTTTGTATGTTTATGTCGTGAAATTTCCTGTCACTCAATGTGACTACTTTGTGTATTAAATTTTTAGCCGTATTGATTTTGTCTTTTTTAGGTTGTGAAGATAGGAAATTAATCAGACGACCCGAAGACGACGGCTTTGAGTACCAGTCCAGTAGGAGATTGTTTCTTTCCCTGTGGATGTGAACGTCAAGAAAGGGGATGCTGGCCTTATGTTCCATTTCCATGGAGAATTGGAGTTTGTGGTGGTATTTGTTAAGGGTTTTTAAGATTATATTCACGTCTTTTCGTTTAACTATAGCAAAGATATCGTCTACATATTTGGATATAAAGTTAATATCGATGTTTGAGTATTTTAGCTCCGGAATGGTATTGTCAAGTAATTCGTCCATGACAATATCAGCAATAGTGGGAGAAAGGTGGTTGCCCATTGGCATTCCGAAGGTTTGAGAATAGAATTTATTGTTACATACGAAGTAATTGTTGTCCTTGAGACAAAAGTCTAGAACACTTAGGAACTTGTTCTTAGGAATCATCGTCATATTTTCTATTTTTGCCCATTTTCTCATAATTATTCTTGAAGCTAAGGCTGTTGGTATATTTGTTAACAGAGATACGACATCAAACGAAATAAGTACATCTTCTTCACATACATTTACATCGGACAGCTTATTTTTTAATTCAAAAGAATTTTTTATATTGCAGTCTTCATAGATGAGTGGCTTTAGGATTTCTCCAACATATTTAGACAAATATGAACATGGGACTTTAAAGGACGAGGCAATAGCACGTAGAGGGATTTCTGGCTTATGGATTTTTGGCAACCCATAAAGTCTGGGAGCCGTTGCTGCAATGCTGGTAAGATGTTGCTTTTCTTTTGCGTTTATATATTTGCATTTGTATAAGTCATCCACTATATTGTTATTTTTTCTTTGCAAAGTATTAGTACTACAAACATATGAAATACAAACACGGAGAACACAAATGCACAAGGTTAAAGTATTATAGCAACCACAAACAGAAATTAGCCAAGCAGATCGAGCAATTAAAATTCTTGTTAGAATGCAAGAAATTTGAGCTGACCCCCAAACATCTGACAAAATCGGTTAAAAACACAACAATAAATAGCACATCCCAAAATATAAAACAGAAAATAGAAAAAACTAAACAAATCTTCCTCATGAAAATGCTGAACATAGAAATAACACAAACAAACATGAATATGAGAGCAGCAAAAAATAATTTGCACCACACAGAAATCCAACTAAAGCGCACACTAAGGGCCGTTTGCACCATGTCTAGTTAATTCTAACTCCCAGTTAAACATCTTTATCGACGTTATCGACACCCATCATATAACATGTGATCGATAAAGCAGTTAACGTGCTTAACTGAAGGATGTACCTCCAGTTAGCGTTAACGAGACATGGTGCAAATGGCCCTAAGTGAATCGGAGTTTATCAAGTTCATACAAAAACAAAACCTTTTATGTAATAAGATCGCGAAGGAGAAAGAATCAACTCTCACCTCTAAAATTGAGAAAATAAAACAGGAAAGAATGCGAAAACTAGGCATAAACATCAACGACAACTGGTTCGCAAACAAAACCAGCATCGTCTTTCCCCAGGAGGTGAAGTGACTCCCCTCATTAGGAAAGAAATTCACGCTGCCAACAACAAAATCCAACTTCTCGGCAGTTCACACGATTGCAGAAATGGAGCAAGTGATTCAGACGATAAGTCATGATAGAGAAAAAGAATTAGCGAGAAATAAAGTAAGCAATAGGATTTTACAATTCAAACGCAATATAAAAAACAATGTAGCCGAAAAGTTCATTTTAGAAGCATACAAAAAAACAAAAACTTTCCTCCAAGCACACACTAACAACATCATCATAACAGACGCAGACAAGGGGAATAAAACAGTGGCAATGTACAAAACAGAATACGTAGAAAAAATAGAAAACCTACTAGGAGACAAGAACACGTACAAAACAATACGAGCAGATCCCACAAATACTTTGCAAAGAAAAAATAACAACATAGTGGATGACTTATACAAATGCAAAATATATAAACGCAAAAGAAAAGCAACATCTTACTAGCATTGCAGCAACGGCTCCCAGACTTTATGGGTTGCCAAAAATCCATAAGCCAGAAATCCCTCTACGTCCTGTTGCCTCGTCCTGTAAAGTCCCATGTTCAAATTTGTCTAAATATGTTGGAGAAATCCTAAAGCCACTCATCTCTGAATTAGCTTCAAGAATAATTATGAGAAAATGGGCAAAAATAGAAAATATGACGATGATTCCTAAGAACAAGTTCCTAAGTATTCTAGACTTTTGTCTCAAGGACAACAATTACTTCGTATGTAACGATAAATTCTATTCTCAAACCTTCGGAATGCCAATGGGCAACCCCCTTTCTCCCACTACTGCTGATATTGTCATGGACGAATTACTTGACAATACCATTTCGGAGCTAAAACACTCAAACATCGATATTAAATTTATATCCAAATAAGTAGACGATATCTTTGCTATAGTTAAACGAAAAGACGTGAATATAATCTTAAAAACCCTTAACAAATACCACCACAAACTCCAATTCACCATGGAAATGGAACATAAGGCCAGCATCCCCTTTCTTGACGTTCAAATCCACAGGGAAAGAAATAATCTCCTACTGGACTGGTACTCAAAACCGTCGTCTTCGGGTCGTCTGATTAATTTCTTATCTTCACAACCTAAAAAATACAAAATTAATACGGCTAAAAATTTAATACACAAAGTACTCACATTGAGTGACAGGAAATTTCACGACATAAACATACAAAAACTCAAAAAGATCCTCAAAAGTAATAGCTACCCAGAAAAGCTAACACGCGACTTAATAAAACAAAAAACTACAGAACTAACCGGCCACCTTAATAAAACGTCGAGTAAAGTAACAACAAACACCACAAATCGATATTTCAGTGTTACTTACATTCCGCAGTTGTCCGAAAACTTAAATCAACACATTGCTAAACAACAGAACATAACGCTAACATACAAATCCAATTGCACTTTATCCACAATATTTACAAAAACAACATCCCCTATAGAATTCAAACAACATAACAATGTGGTTTATGAAATAAAGTGCAATGGTAAAGAAGCCGAAAACTGCGACAAAGTGTACATCGGAACAACCAAGCGAGCTCTGGGTACTATTCTAAGCGAACACGAAGCAGACATAAAAAAAACCAAGAAACAGCACAGCGCTAGCGCAGCATATTAATACCAGTGGCCATACAGCTGATTTGGCGAACGCAAGAACACTTGATGTAGAGAAAAGAACAAAAACAAGATTCACATTAGAAAGCTTAAGAATAATGTAGAAAAGGGACAATGCAATGAACAAGAAAGAGGATACTGATGACATCTCTGCAGTTTATTTATTATGTTTATAAATATCAATAACATTCAGTTTAGACAAAGCTACCACAAGCGTTGGTAATGCTATTTAGTTTTACGTTATAAAGTTTAATGTTAAATGTAATGTAAGTTAATAACTCTTTTGTGTTAAACTTAGCTATTTGTTTTTTATGTATTCATATGTTTATTGGTTCTTTGTTGTTTTGTTAATGTTTTATATTTATTGCTGCGCAGGTAAATAAACAAAAAACTCCCCTGCAGATGCTAAAAATCTTAGCGAAACGTCGGGAAAAAGCTAAATCAAGTATTTTTATTTACACAACGGTTAGATCAGAAAAGCCTAACAAATACATCAACTTCGAAAAAGTTTTAGGTCGAAAACCATTTTCAGCAACGAAAACAAAACAAAAGTAGTTTTCAGAGAAAACTAGTTTTCGTTTGACAGACTTTACATGGACGAAAAAGTTGTAGGTCGAAAACCATTTTCAGCAACGAAAACCTGTTTTCAATGTCGGTCCAAACCAGGGATGCCAGTTTTCTTGGGGCTACTTCCCCGAAACTCCTGAAAAAGTTCGTATATTTTCAATGAAAATACCCCGAAATGAATTTTGCGACATATTTAGACATTTCATCCACAAATATCATTAATTGTGATATATGTAATAAGGACAGTCTTTTTAACATTTCATGTTTGTAATATAAAAACTAATACGATGGCTTGGTGGCGAAAACGAAATGAGAAAAGAGAGTGTCAAACGAAAACATGGAAGTGAAAAATGTCGCTATGCACGGTTTCAATTTATTCAATATGCACACGGTTGCTGAGGCGATTACGTAATGTTCCAAACCCTTAATAATAAAATAAGAGATTGTTATCACAAGTTACAATTTATAAATGCAAGTTCATCCTCAATAGCAATGTTCTGAACAAAGTTTTTGGGATATTGAATTCCCCCAAATTTAAAGCCATTCCCCGATTCCTCAAGAGAAATTCAAATTCCATCAAAATTGGGGAATTCTTCCCGGTTGGCATCACTTGTCCGAACATGGTATTGTTATAGTTATTTTTTTATGTTATGTTTTGTTTTGATGGCGTCTTCTATTCAAAATCAAATCAATCAGTCAAAAGTATCCCTGTCACGCAGAAAAGAATTTCTATCTGGTGGAGACTTTACTCAGGGCTGCCAACCATTTAGCTATAAAGCGCCATATTGAGGATAAAAAAGCGCCAGAATGTGCCAAACCGAAAAATAAAAGTGCCAAAAAAGGTGACATTCTTTTAGCTCTTCCCATTCATCATTAAAATTAGAAACACATTCGTAAAACAAAAGTCCAAAGTAAGATAAATCAGCATACACTATAGAAATTAGAAAAGGAAGTACACACAAAGGATTTTACAAAAATGTATTGAAATATTTGTAACTATATATCAATAGTGCCATTTTGAAAAATGAAGTGCCATTTGAGTTAAATAGGGCCAAAATTGCACGGTTTTTGCCAATCTGGCAGCCCCGCCTTTATTGTCTTCAAAATAACTAGTGATGTGCTGGATTGTCGGTATCCAATACTTGGTACCCAATAATTTAAAAATATGTTGGTACCATAACTCCCTTTCCGGTACCCGATACCAATTCTATACATTAAGGGCCGGTTACTCAATGTCCGGTTAACACTAATCTGCGGTTAGCATCGTTATCGACATCTTCGACTATGTTTAACCGGAGATTAGTGTTAACCCGACATTGAGTAACCGGCCCTAAGCCTTCGTCATAATATACTGTTACGATTATCCTTGTTTAGTTGACGGATTTTCCAAAATCCTCTCGGTTCGTATCGCTGGATTGTTAAATAAACACTCAAGGTGACCATATTACAGTACAATTAACTTTATTGTACAACAAACACTTTAAAATACTTGTTTATGCAAGGAGAACAATTAGCAATTCTTGTTAAGGCAATAAAAACACTTTGGAAAACTGGATAACACAATTTATCTCTGTTTTACAACTTACAGACTCGCAACTGACTTGTATGGTAGCTTGCTGACTTTCAATTAGCTCCTCTTCGCTATAGCAGCGGCCTTATATGCCTGCGCTCGCACTCATGGCAACTCTTGAACACTCTGCTGTCTATCGCACATTATCTCATTCTTTCGCTGTTCACGGTATTTATCCACTTGACGTTTTTCGCTGTTATGACATTTTCTTGTTGTTCGCTTCGAGTTGCCGCAGTATTCGCCACACTGCCCTCCACCTAAGTCTGATCGTCCCGATGCGTTACTGGACATTGCTTCCGGCTTATCTCTGGGAGTGCACCATCTCAAAATGGCCGTGCTTCTGCCGGCCACTGGAGGTGACCAGACCATGTCTTTTCTCATTGGCGCCCTTTTCGCCGGATTTACGCCGCTTCCTCTTGCCATGACTACCAGGCTTCGGTCCTCGATCTGCACTGCGTTTAGCACATTTTGCTAAATCCGTGTTTCCGCTTCTCGCTCTTCCGCCGATGTCAACTTCATTAACCGGACATGTATAACCACAACTTGGGCCTCCTGCCTGGCTTGCCATGACCACTTTCTTGTGGTAACTTCCTCTTTTTTACTGAGTTTGTTGAACCTTCACGCTTTTCAGTTATAGCTGGACCTCTTCTTTCTCCGGTCTCAATAACTCCATCTCCATCACTGCCAACCTCGGCCCAATTAACCGCTTTCGTTTCTGGTGGAATCTTCGGAACTTCTGCAGTGGTACTTGTTATCGTAACCAACCCTAAGTGGCACTTTCCTGTCACGATATGTCAAGATCATTCTGGAGGTCAATATTCATGCCTCGGCCAAGTAAGAAATCCACGCCGATGATGACTTCATCCACATTGCCTGCCACTATAAACTTGGTGTACGAGGCCACGCCCCCGATTATTACCCCACATGGTACTTCTCCTAACACTTGGGTTCGCGCACCAGTTGCCGTCTGCAGATTTGCTCCAAGTGGCCAAATCGGGTCCAATAATGGAATGTGACGCTGCAGTATCCACTGTCAGTACTCGCTCTTGCCCATTTACGCATTCACCAACGGTGAGGTTGCTCGCTTTTCTGCCAGTGCGTGCCCCTTTCTGCTGGCTCGTTTTAGTTTAACGACTGATTGGAGTTGGGTTCGTCTCCTTCATCTCTGCATTTTCGTCCTGCTGAATTGTAGAGCCCAATGGAACTTGCGCTGCAATCGCGGACGAAGTGTCCTGGCTTCCCACATTTAAAGCATTTCCCTGATCCATTTTTCTTCGCGCACAGCAGCTTGATTATCCTCTTCAGCATTTCGTTAGTCTCGTCCGGTGTCTCCACTTCCACTCGATGGGCTTTGTAAGCTGTTCTACTTAGGAGAGACACCGTTTCACGTGTCTGAGCATATGAGACAGTCTCAGCAAATATTGGCTTTGGACTCACATACGCCTTTCGCTTGTTATACATGTTGATGAATTTCTGGATTTTTAACCTTTCAAGGTGTTCACCAGATGCGTTTCCAATTGCCAAGTGGACCAACCTCTCGATCTCTGTGGCGAAGCCCTGTAGAGTCTCGTTGGATTTTTGGCAGCAATTCTCCAGCTCTATCTGGTAGACCTGTCTCCTGTGTTCGCTACCATAACGTCTTTCCAGTGCACCCATTAACGCATCGTAACTGTTCCTTTCACAGTCAGGAACAGTTTGCAAGACCCTTATAATGCAGGTCCTTTTAATGCAACGAGCAGCGCTGCGGATTTATCCTCCATGCTCCAATGATTTGTTGTAGCAGTTTTCTCGAACTGGAGCTTAAAGACCTGGAAAGGAATCGTGCCGTCAAAGGGTGGGGTTTTACCTTAGGAGCGTTCGTCGTCCAGCTACGGACGATTCATCTGCAAATCTCGGAGACGGCCTTCCAAATTCTCTACCTTTGCCTCGACTTTCTCTTGTCTCTCTTCGATTTTGTCCTATATTTGGCTAATTTTTGCATCCTGTGCTTCCAGCTGTGATGATATGCGTGCCTATTGTGCCTATAGCTGAGTTTTTTATCAGGAATGACACGTGGGCTGATACCTCTGATGATATACGTGTCTCCAGCGCTTGCATCTGTGAAGAAATCTGCGATATTGTAGCCAATAACGTGTTCATGTCTATAGCCGTATAGCTCTTCAACCATAGTGAATGTCTGCTCCACATCATTCGATGAACCAGCAGCCCCTTCCTTATTTGTCAACGTCGCAGCCTCTCGCAGCCATGATAGTAACTCCACTTTTCTTCTGGAGGTGGATAAACTTCGCTTTTCCAACTCCTGTTTGAGCTCCTCGCTCTTCAGCTCTTGAATTTTTGCAATTTTTAAATGTTTATCCTTCGGGATTTATTTAACAATCCCACTTCTGACACCAGTTTTTACGATTATCCTTGACTACTTGCCGGATCTCCTAAAATCCTTTCGGTTCGTATCGCTGGATTGTTGAATAAACGCTCAAGACGACAAATTACAGTACGATTAACTTTACTGTACAACAAACACTTTACAATACTTGTTTATGCAATAAAAGCAATTAAAAATACTTGTTAGGGCAATTAAAACACTTTACAAAACTTAATAACACAATTTATCCCTATTTTACAACTTGCCTTATAGCTTGCTAACTCGCAACTGACTTTCCTGGCAGCTTCTGAATTTCAACTAACTCCCCCTAGCTATAGCAACGACCTTATATACCTGCGCTCGCACTCATGGCAACTCTAAAACGTTCTGTTGTCTATCGCACATTCTCTCATTTTCTCACTGTTCACAGTATTCATCCACTTGACGTTTCTTGCTGCCGAAGAGTCTACGTCATTCCTCGAACATTCTACCAAGTAAGTTTTAAAATTTATCTGCCCTTAAACAAAAATTTTGTTCTGAAGAAATGTCTTTGAAGCGCAGATAAATTATAAAACCTACTTGAGAAAACGGCACTTAAAGTTTTGAAAAAAATTATTTCGCTTAAAAGACACAAAAACTACAAATAAGACGATGCTTTTCTCAAAATATGAGCAATGTGGATTTGAGTGAAGCAAGCATAACACATGCGCTGAACAAGTACGGCAACCGCATCTCGATAATATTGCTCTCACAAACAACGCATTCTTGTACCTATCGCAACAGTCTTACGATTTGCAATAGTTGTTGTGACAACATTATTAGACTTTTTTAATTCGTTATAGGTACCCATGGCAGTTCTCTCTTCAAATAACATTTATTACGATTTGCATTGTGGTGATGTCAGTTCCAAGCAAATGTGTACTCTCGAAATTCTAGTTGAGTATATTTTTGGAACAAGGGAACGTGAAATTTAGGGGAACGTCTGTACGACGTTTTAGAGAAATCCCCATTCTGGTTTTTATTGCATGCGCGGAAAATTTATGTATATACAAATATTTACTATTTTATTCATGATTATATTTTCTATTAGCCCCATAGGCGAGGCTCCGCTGAGCTGGTTTTATTCCATTTTTTTGGCTGTTGTTCGCTCTTAGGCTTTGTGTCAATTGGTAGATTTTTTTCTCCGTGGTGAGACGGCTAGGAAGAATTTACGATTTACAAATAAGTTGATTTTTGCTCTGCCAAATGCAAAGTAAATTTTTGGCTACTGAAAAACCAAACAAACGCTCATGCAAGAGATCTATTATTGTGTCTTGCTGAAATTGTTGAAATTTATATTTATTTTACAACTTGCAAGTAACATACGCTTTTTTAAGCTTCTTCCAGCTTTCATTTTAATTTCACTCTTTATTACCGCCTATTAATTTTATGTGTACATATTTAGAAGCTGTCAAAATTTTACCTAGCCCCATAAGATAATGCTACGAGAAATGCACAATGTTTAGATCGATCAGTCAAAGTTTCCTCTTTTGGGGGGCGTGGCACCCCATATACCCCATTTTAGAGAGGGTATGAACTGCCGTTTTCAAAAATGTAACTCACAACTGCCGAGGCCACTTATAGAGGGAGCCTTTACAAAAATGGGCAAAAATCAAAATTTTTACTTGCGTTTTCGCTTAATTCGAGTATGAAGGCAATAACTTCAGTCTTTCCGTGTTTCCGGACAAGAGTAGGACCGCACGGGTATATAATAGTTCTTGTGCATAAAGGTGAGGTCCCCAGGCGCCAGAGGCTTCTATCGAAAAAGTTCATTCTGCGTAGGAGGTCTCTGGCCGCGCTTAGGGCTTATAACCCTTACTAAGTAGAATTCTCGTTTCTGTAGTGCCGAAAGAAAGGGACGCAACTCCTTTTGCACATAACATTTTTCTACGTTGGCGGCCTTCGGACGCGCTTAGGGTTTACAACCCTTACTAAGTAGCATTCTCCTTTCTGTGTTGCCGAAGAAAAGGGGCGCAACACCTTTTGGGATTATAACCCTTACTAAGTAGAATTCTCATTTCTGTATTGCCGAAGAAGAGGGGCGCACCACCTTTCTTTTGTCAAGTATGATCCTTTACCAACGTGTACACGTGGTAAATCAAGACGTAATAAGCGAAACAAAAGTGGCCATATAGCTTTGTAACCAGCAATTGATAGTATTTCAACATAATTTTTTTTTATAGAATTGGTTAATATTAAATAATCAAAGTAGTTTTAAACAAAAGTGTGGCCAAAATTAACGTGTATTATATAAAAACGTTGCTAAGTGTATGTAATAAACATTA
>NW_023458711.1:118335-132038 GCF_013731165.1 Rhagoletis pomonella
GAATTTTTCTGATTGCATATCTGTTGAATTGTTCCTGTTAGAGTACTGGAACTTGGTTTGGTGATATATGAAATGAATCGCATAGTCATGGAGAAAATATGGAGCTATTGGAAAAGGGGGCGTTGCACCTACCATACAAGCCAAATTTCATACTGCATATCTCTGGAAGAGTTCATGGTGCAGCACTGGAACACTTCGTATGGAGATATATGAAATTTTATTATTATCTATATATTAATACGCTAACATAAATTTTGTCTCCGTTCGTTTGGCGATTCTACCAAACCGATTTCAAAACCAAGAACACCGTTGGAAAGGCATTTTTCCGTAGATGAGCAGAGCATGGTTTCGCAATTGGTTGAAAATTACGGCCAAAACCGTCGTTTAAACATTTCGTATTTGTGTATAGATGTTGCTGCAACATGTTCAATTTGACATGTTTCGCATGTTGTTTCACTTCGCATTTGAAATTAAGCTTTGAAATAAAGATAAATATGAAGATGAAGAAATAAATGATAACGATGAATAAAAAAAAGAAGGCAGAAGTGAAGATAAAGACGACAATGGAGACAATGGCAGATACATAAGAACTAGGGTAACTGTAAGGGTAAGAACATTTCTTGAATTTATGAAGTGAAACTTCTTTAGCGTCAGTTGGTTGGTTGGGAGTAAATTGTCAAATTCAAGGGGAATAAAGCACGTGGAAATGGTTCTCAGCGGCTCAGCGGTTTGAGAATAAAAACAAAAACAAAGATGCCTAGAGGTACGGGCAAAAACGAAGATCAAAGTAAATTTAAACACTTTAAGGTAAAGGAGAAGAGGAATATGCGAAAATAAAGATAAATATGAAGAAAGGGATGAGGATGAAAATCGATATTGTTATCGATATAAAACTTGATATTTTTATCGATATAATAATCGATATTGCTTTGATAAAATAATCGATATTGTTATCGATACTGTTATTGATTAAATAACTGTAATCGATGTAATAATCAATATAATAATCGATATTGTTATCGATACAATAATGGATATTGTTATGGATATAATAATCGATTAAATAATTGATTTTGTTATCGATTTAGTCATTTATATTGTTAACGATATGTACAATAATCGATACTGATGATGATCTTTGTATTTTTTTATATGTTTATGGATATTGTTATTGGTATTTTTATCGACACAGTTATAAACAGGGTTATCGATATACTAATCGGAACATGGAATGTGATCACATTACATGACATCACATCACATTTTATCACATGATATGAAGAGACATCACATGATATTACATGACATAATATGATATCACATCACACGATATCACGTGACATGACATTAGATGATATGACATGACATTATATGGCATGACATCACATGACATGACATCATATGATATGACATCACATTATATGGCATGACATCACATGACTTGACATCACATGATATGACATCATATGACATGACATCAGAGGATATGACAACGCAAAGATGTGAAAGATAAAAACAAAGATGAAGACCAAGGTAAAGTTACCGATTTCAAAACCAAAAACACCGTTGGAAAGGTAATTTTCTGTAGATGAGGAGAGTTTTTATAGTTTCGAAATTGGTTGAAAATCGTCGTTTAAAAATTTCATATTTGTGTATGGTTGTTTTTGCAACCTGTTCAATTTAAGCTGTTTCGCATTTTGTTTTACTTCGTATTTGAAATTAAAATTTGAAATAAAGATAAATATGAAGATGAAGAAACAAGTGATAACGATGAAGACAAAAAAAGCAAATGTGAAGATAAAGACGAAAATGGAGATAAAGGCGAAAATGGAGGCAATGAGAAATACATAAGAATTTGGGTAACAGAGCTGAAATTTTCCGATAGAAATCGAAATAAAATCAGCAATAAAGGTTTCTGAAACTTATCGAATCATCGAAGTTTATAATTATCGAAATTTATCCATGCTTATTAAGTTATCGCAACTTATCGAATTATTCAAACTGATCGATGTTTATTAAGTTGTCGAAATTTATAGACACAGAAACTTAGTTTTCCAAATTTACGGATGGTTATCGAGCTATAAAAACGTGTGGGATTAACGAAATTTGTCAAGTTAAAGAAATGTATCAAGTTATCGATATTTATTGAATTATCATTATTTATAGAGTTAAGGAAATTTATCGCGATGTCGTAATGCATGGAGTTCTTTCAACTTACAGAGTTATCGATAATTATTGACCTACTGAAATTGGTTGGTTCAACGAAGCGAAGTTTATGGAATTTACAAAATATATCGATTTATCGAAATTTCAAGGTTATCGATTTGTCACTGCTTATCGAATTTAATCGTCTTAACAGAGTGTAACGAGTTATCAAAATGTTTAGATAGTTTCCGAAAAATGTGGAGAAGTCAAAAGTAAAAATTTATAACGGTTTACAAAATTTTACATTTTTGAGTTATCGAAATTTATCGAGCCCTCGAATTTCACAGTTATCGAAATTGGTCGAGTTAGCGAGTTTTGTTGAGTTATCGAATTTTAGTGTTCTTGAAATCCAACGAACTATCGATATGTATCAAATCATTGAAATTTAGCGATAAACTCGAATGTATCGGGTCAATTGCAAGTCCTGCCGAAGTCGTCCAAAGGCCTTCTCAGATAAAAAAAAAATTTTGTTACGTTTTAGCAGATTTTCCGGTTAGTTAATTTGTACCGTATAAGTTTTGCTACGTGATAAATTAGAAAACCTCTCCAAGGCTTCTAAAACTAGAAAAACTGTCGAATTTCGACAGCAACTGGCACTCTAGTTATTATTATTTGTTGGCTATATATGAAATTAATCCCATACTAATTGAGAAAAATTGGCTCTTTAAAAAGGGGCGTGGAAAAGTACAAACGTACTGACTTTTACTTATCTTTGAATGTGTATAAAACTCTTCTGTAGGTATATTTTTGAGTGAAATCCTAAATGGCTGGGGGGATTTTAACAAAGTTTTGTGTGTTTTGTTGGACCAAAATGTTTAAGTTAAAAATCTAATTTTAGGCGGGACGAAGTTCGCCGGGTCTGCTGGTATATATATATATATATATAATTATTGCATATTAGAAACACGGAAGTTCACGGAAACCCTTTCTTATATGAAGAATACGCTCAATAGAAAGTTCCTTTTTATATACCCTTTAATTTATCCATACTCTATATTTCAATAAATGTATTTTATTACAGACTAGTACCCTATATTTCTATATTTATTTTAGCACTGTTTTAATGAATTATCACAAAAATTATTGGGAAAATACAACTTTGCAAAACAAAACGTAACAAAGTATATATATTATATATGTATAACAGTTTTCACGAAAATAGCAGCGCGATATATTGACAAATTTTGACAATTTAATAACCTTTCGTGTAATTTTAGCTTTTTATAAAAATATAGTCATTTCAACAACCAAAACCAAAAAATTAAAGTTTCAAACTTTCTACAAAAAATGTTCATTAAAATTTAAAACTTTCTTGTCAGAATTTTTAAAAAACTTTCGGATATGCACTTTATAGTCCATTAAGTTGTAGTATAAATAATAAAGTGCAAGTTTAAAGTGGCTAGGGATTCCCGTTCATTTTTAATATTTTTTTATTTTTTTGCATTTTCTTTATACATATTATAATTGCACTTTCAAAAAATTTTAGTATGCTTCATATATGAAGAAGAAAAAGTGCAACACCTTCTACGAAAAAAGTTTCCAAAAATTAGTTAAAAAAAAAAATTACGTTTGAACAAAAATCGTCGTTCAATCATCAACCCTGAATTACAAAAATACACAGCATCAGTATATTTTATTAACCCACTTCACAAAGAGGCGAAAGGTTATACATTTTTCGGGATATTTTTTTTATGTATGTTACCGCATAGTCAGCTAATGCTCTATATTCCGTATTGATGGCTTCTGCGTTCATCATCTCGGTTTCAGGAAATAATTTTATAGGTATAGGTACAATATTATTCGTATCGCCCGAGTTTACTGCCTTTTCTGCCGAAACGGCTTCAAAAAGTTTCATTATCAAGGTTCTATTTCCTACATCATGGCAAAATTTAACATTAAATTGCAAAGCATTTAATTAAAAAAAATTTATTTCAGTTTCTGTAAAATTTTCTTTAGTAAGAAATATTTCGGCACATGTTCCACAAAAATATGTATCTAAAACGGGTATATGATTATTTAAATCTAAAGTATATATTTAATGAGATTCGATATTTGCTTTAGAAATGAAATCGGGTCAAATTTATTTAAACAAAAATTGTAAGCGTATATGCAGAATGTGAATGAGAACTTCTTCTGCTTGCATTTCTATGTTTATATCATTAATCAATTTAAGCATATATGATAAAAAGTAAAAAAAAATATATATTTTTAATTGCAGGTAAAAAATAAATATTTATTAGTTGCACTGTGTTACGCCAAAATAGTGCCGAAAATCAAACGATTGTGCTTAAGGTGCCGGCAGGCGAAAGGGCCGAAAATGGCTCAATGCACGCTCATTTTCCATCACTGGTAAGATAGTACTCTAGTGCGTTCGTTCAACAGACCTAAAAAATATCCAGTTCTCGACTCTACCCAGTACTCAAGAAAAGCACCGAAAGGTTAAATAGCCTTTTTTCTTTAAAACATCGATGTTGCCAAACATCTATGTTTCTCCAAATCTGGAATGTTTAGTGGAAGGACGATACGAATACATGGGTAGGAACTTGTTACCAGGTGGTTTCTGGGGTTGCTAATTAGGAATCTGATGTCAGATTTTCAAAATTCAACCTGAAAACCTGACATCAGATTCGTAATCAGCAACCCCAGAAACCCACTGAAAACGTGTTTTAACCCTTGACAATGTTTAAAACGTTCAGTATCAACGTTTTAATTTTAGTACTTTTTTTAATTTGATCACCATATTGGATCCGCCATTTTGAATTTAAAAAAGGGCCTTCAGATTCGTAATCGGCGACCCCAAAAACTCTAGAGCCCGGTTTTCGAACAAAGTCAACCTTTTTTTTAAATGGATCGCCATTTTGGAACCCCCATTTTGAATTTCGAAAAAATGACTTCAGATTCCTAATTAGCAACCCCAGAAACCGCCTGGTAACAAGTTCCAACCCATGACAATGCGTAAATCGTTCAGTATCAACGTTTTAATTTCACTAGTGTCTTTTCGTGAGCATATTTTCGGGAACTAGACCCATTCTAATTGTCCAAGACAGGTCTGTAATTAAGAGAAAGTTCCCCAATAATACCAGAGTAAAAACCACATTTTTAGCTGCATTTTAACATGTCAAGAAAATAAAAAAATTGAGAACATCAGCGTTTTTATAAAAAACAGACCAGCGCGACCTCTAAGAAAACTTGTTTTTTAAAATAAAAAAATACGTGTCCCTTTTTTTTATCACAAATAACAATATTCTGATGTAGCGTTTATGAATTTCCAAAAAGAGTGTTTTTATGAACCACACTAATGTTAACATATAAATATTATTTCAATCAAAGCTCGTTTGTTAATCACACCGTTTACACGGGCAAATCTTAGATTATTAGCCGTCAAATTTGTTGTGTTTGTTATTCTCACATCTCAAGGAAAAGTTATGTTCCACCGTGATCACGTCTTTCTGCTATATTAAGCAATATAACTATATTTTAACTTAATATTTTATTAAAAAATAACTTTACTAGCCTTTTTTTCCTTGCTAGGTTCCATTTTTTTTTACTTTTAGCGCGCATTTCTCCTCTTCTTCGCAAAAACAATCGATAAAACTAAGATGGACACTGAAAGGTTATCGGTTTAATCTGAGATTATTTTATAATTACAGATTAACAAGGGACGAGTTTTATACGGCTAATCTCTTTTTCTAACTACAGATTAGGGAGTTAAGCTCGAAAATGAGGATAATCTACTTATATGGGAACCTAGTATTACGCTATAACGACAATATCACTTATAAGCCGCTCGCCGTCTGTGGGACACGAGCATGCTCGCGCACATATTCGGCGTGTGGCCAGTTTAAGCAGTCTCAAGCACGATTGCCATTTCCAATTTATTTTTCGAACCAAAAATGGACCGAATGCTAAAAAATTTACCAGTTTTTATTACATCGGGAAATTGAGTGGAATTTATTTCTCTTTATCAAGAGAATATGGCAATTCAGCTTTTATAACGATTTTTTTTATGTATTGCATCCAAACTGCATTACTATTGTATATTATTAACATTATATTATTTAAAGTTTCAAATTATAATTTGTTTCTTAATTTCGTTTTTATTAATGCTAAATCAAGAAATTGGCGCTCAGCTGCAGCGAAACTGTGAGGCAGACTAAAAATGCTATGAACTAAATCACATTCTCCAAAGGCGGCTTCACCCAATCCATTTTTAATCAAACTTACTTGATGCCAAAGACGTTCTATATTGGTACAGTTTTTGAAGTTAACTTCGCACAGCCATACTTTTAGCAGGTGTTGCCAATCGATCCTATGCTGAATGTCGTCATCGTCATCGTCGACGATCGTCAGCGCATTAGTAACATGGCTTACGATGGCCGTATCGTCACTTTTACTGACGATGACGATATTTAACGTAGGGCGGAATATTCATCAATTAAATAGAAAAAATTTAAAACGCGAAATTTATTACATGAAGTGAAAGAGTAATAATAACCTAACCAAAGGCTTGTGAAATGGACAATAAAAAAAAATTGGACCAATGGACCAAACGAAAAGAAATGGACCAAATTTTGTCATTTGGACCAAAACGGCAACCGTGGCCTCTAGGCACAAAGGCCCAATTTCAGATGGCCTATTTAAGTAGAGATTGTTGATTAACTTCCACTTTTCATTTTCAGATCATAGATTTAATCTGCACTTAAATGGCGAATATTGGCTATTTAAATATGAGATATGCAACCCTGCGTTTGTACGAAACAACCAAGATTGATTGGTAGGTTGTTTAATCAATCCCACCATATCCCACCAAAAAACAATCAGCTGTTTAGCACAAAATGTAAACAAACAGGCAAATGCAACAACAATTTCAAGGGACAAGCAGCAGTGCTCCCAATTGTTTTGCATATTTAAACAAAGTTGATCTGAAACCCAACGAAAGTTAAATGGCATTTAAACTACAATCTACAATTAAATTTAAGTGCCAGTTAAATATTCATTTGAAATTGGCCCTAAGGCGAAAGTTAAATGGCATTTTATTTAAATGGCACTGTTTATTTAAATGGCACTTAAGTTTAGTTGTGGATTGTTGTTTAAATGCCGTGTACTTTCGTTGGATTTCAGACCAACTTAAGAATAATAATAATAATAATCCCAACGGTTTTTACCCTCCTTTCCCGCCCATCCGCACGGGGAGCGTAGTCCGCATGACGTACGGAACCAGTATTTATTTCAAATTTTTGCACCAAGTCACGATAGGCAGGAGTTTGTTAAGTGTCGAGATCTAAGACTGTTCAGCTACAGAACTAAATTCATCAGCCGATTTTATGTCTTTATTTTAATGATTCATTTATTGAGAGAGGACAGTATCGATTTCTTAATGCTGAAAAGCGGATCTGATACATCAAACGTGCTGGAATGAGAGTTACAATCCTGGCATAAGCAACGGAGTGGGTCGTGTAATTCAAAATTAGTTTTACAAGCTTTCAGAGATAGGGGGAAAAAGTGTCTTGATACCCGGTAGGGAACATTAAGGCTAACTTCGCCCAGAAGAAGCGGACTTGAATTTGACCCTGTCAGTAATTTAACTATAAATATTGTACCAAGCATATGCCTGCGGCTGGAAAGTGTAGGAAGATTAATAAGTTTTAATCGGCCCATATAAGGTGGAAGGTTATATTGAGAATCCCAACGGAAATTTCTTAAAGCAAAAAGTAGGAATTGTTTTTGAATTTATTCTATCTTGTCTGAGTAAATTTGATACCTTGGATTCCAAACCACTAAACTTTATTCCAGAATTGACCTAATGCTTGAAACACAATACCCGGCGAATGGCAAATTTCGCCCAGCAGAGCGATGCCGACGACCAACTTTCGCCCAGCTAATTCACTTACTGAAACACAAATAGAGCGGTATCGAGCGGTTCGAATGCTGTCAGCTGATAAGGTGACCATATTTCAAGACGGGAGCTTTTACAACGAAGAGGGAAAATACCGGCAAGAAGAAGTTTAAAATATAGAAATAGTCTTTAAATATAACTACTAGTAACCTTACGTTTTACTAGATTAATCTCTGATAGAAAAATATAAGGTATATTATTTTACTTTTAAACAAAAATTACGATAACTTTTAAAGTATGGTCATCATGGCATTTTTTTGTCGTTGCCGTTGACCGCGGCGATAGAAATAAATCTATCGTCGCGAACAGTCGTCGAGCAAACTTCGTCGTTTGCTTTGGTTGTGCGCGTTCTCATATAAATCAGTGTGTTTTAATTATCTCGGCGAACATTCGCGACGAAAAATTTGCCGTTCGCCGGTGTTGTGCTTCAGCTTTAACTAATGTTGTAAACAGGGTTTTAGTGATATAAGGTTCACAAAATTTTTTGACCATCGTTTCACAAATGCAAGTACACCTTTAGGCTTGTTGACTGTCACATTAATATGATGATTAAAATTAAGCTTAGGATCCATTGTGGTACCAAGGTCCACAAAATTGTATACCTGTTCCAGGTTATGGTTACCTATTGTGTAAGAAGCGGGATGAACAGCTCTTCGCGAGAAGCACACTACTTTACATTTCTTAAAATTTAGGGGCATAAGATTTACTTGACACCAGTAAGCCATGCTGTTTAAGGCTTTCTGCACATTGGTCGTCCAATCATAGTTGCTTCATGGTCACAATCATGATGCAACGATTACATGACGATTACACTTTCGCACACTCGGTCGTGATATTTCAATTCATTTGGCGCCTAAAAATTCACTTGGAGCAGGTACTCTCTGTTTTTATGGTTGATATTTTCGCGAAATATTTACAAAAACCTGCAATTTTTAAAGTATAGACTGTGCTGCAACAATTCAAGATATCATTTTTCAGTAATATCTCTTCTTTTCTTTTCCTGAAATGTGTTTTATGCATGCACACAGAGACTTTTTACAATTTCGTCATATTTTATAGTTAAAACCCTCACATTTATTGAAATTTAATGCAATTATCCACGTTTCCACAATATTAATGCAAATATTAACTTTTCACTAATTTTCCCCATAAAATGTAAACAAACAATGCGTGCACAACGATTAGTAAACGACAGTGCCGTACTTATCCGTTTGTGCATCTTCTACGATTTGACGATAGCTAGCCGATAACGACAAGTGTGCAGATCTCCTTTGAAATGCATGTGCTCAAAATTTCAGGGCGAGACGATAACGCAACTGTGATTGGACGACAAGTGTGCAGATAGCCTAAGTCTAATTGTAGCAAAGACCTTTCTTTAATTGAAACGTACGATTTATAAAGCTTTACATCATTTAAAAACGCCAAACAGTTGGCAGCACTGCTGCTTGTTCCTTGAAATTGTTGTTGCATTTGCTTGTTTGCTTTTATTTTGGGCTGAACAGCTGATTGTGTTTTGGTGGAATTGATTAAACAACCTACCTATCAATCTTGGTTGTTTGCTACAAAGACAGAGTTGCATATCTCATATTTAAATAGCCAATATTGACCATTTAAGTGCAGATTAAATTTATGATCTGAAAATGAATAGTGGAGGTTGATCTACAATCTCTACTTAAGTAGGCTAACTGAAATTGGTCCTAATAGAGACTTTTGGTGGTGAACATAGATTTTGAGACTATTTGGTATTCAGTAAGCTGTCTCTAGTCTAAAAAACAAAACAAAAAACTGACATGTCAGCTGGCTCTGAGGTGGTCACAAAGAGAAAAGTACGGAGGAAAACGTAATTGCTTCCTGTTTTATTAAAAAAAAACGCGAAAATGGAGCGAACAAATTTTTGTTCAACAACAATTTCATTCAGAATAAAACAAAATGCTTTACTATCAGGGAAATTCATTGAAAAAAAATTTCTCTTTTGTTTTTAAAACATTAAAATCTAAAGATGATGTAAATCTGATGCCAGATAAGACTTTGTGACTTTGCGAGACATTAATTACTACATTTATGCGACAGAATCCATGAATACTTCATTTTATAAATTCAAAAGTGGAACAAAATGCTTTGAAATAGTGGAAATGCACTGGCGAGAAACTAAACAGTAGGATTGTGACTTTTTTGGCCTCCTTTTGAATTTGAAAAACCCGTTGGTACCAGGCAATGAACAATACTATATTTAAATTGGTTTTAATATACTTTCAGTTTATTCTTTTTGAATTTATTTTATATATGAACAGTTCCACATATATTTTCCAGTGATTTAAATTCTGGTTATGCCACTCATGCTTTTTAATATGAAAACGTCATAACCCTAGTAATTAGCTGTTTGTGAAACGTGCCGTTCCCGGACTAAAACCTCACGATTTCATGAAATGATGCTGAATTCATGGTTAAAGGCCTGTATGCAGCTCTCAAGAAAAGCAAAAACTCCATATAAAATGACGTACAAGAAATGGCTAAGAAATTTTCTTGAGTCAAATTTCCTTAAGGCAGTACGCAGTTCTTAAGAAATTTACTACGCTTTCTACTACGGGTTTCTAAAGTTTTTCGTGAAAAAAGAGCACAAGGTAACCCAGGTTTGCAACAGAAATATATGCCCGTTCCATTATTTCTTGAGGAAAGAGTGAGGCAACAGGCTGTGAGGTATCAAAAATGTCAAAATTCCTTGGATACACACGCGAAATAATGGCAATTTTTTCTTGACGGTTTTCTTGAGAGCTGCATACAAGGCATAACTTTCGTGTATAATTGAATTTTTGAAAAGGTGTTCACGCAGCCAATTTTAACCCAAACTCATGAAATGAATTCGTGAATTAGCCCACGTATAAATGTAGTACATAACTTTTCCAGCAAAGCGGCAGACGCAAAAGGTATGCCACAATGAACACCATGAAAACAACTTTGTACCGCTTTTTACTTGAGAAAACTGCTGTGGATTTTATACAAGGTACATTAAAAATAGGTAGAAGCCAATTTGACGTCAAACTTTCAAAAGTCAAGGTTTTCAGGAGAGTTAAAATAAGAATGAGCGTGTGTAAGGAAAAACAAAAAACTATATTTCACTGGCTGACGTTTTCAAATAAATTTTAAATTAATTTTTATTTATTAATTTTGTTTAATGTAAATTGGTTTATCTTTTATTAAGCTATCACAACTGGATTGATGTGTTCCAGTGGTGTTGGAGGGTCTTTCCGGTAGCTCTACGTCACAGCTGCTTTCCCAACGTTCCTTCCGCGAAACGCATTGAGGGACATTTAAAAAACTAGTGGATATTTGACTCCTCATAAAAATCAGCCCCTCAGGTGTTGCATTTTTTATATGTGTACATTTGTATGTTCGAGATAGTATTAATTATTACACATTAGTATAAACAGCACAATTACTTATACACCAAAGTAAACTGCACAGCACTGCAAAAATTCAAATTTTTATTAAAATTTGCTATTAACAAACATCCAAAACAAAAGGACATGTCATTCCAAGAGTAACAACATATAGAAAAACAAAAACAAAACAAGTTGAAGTTTGTAAGTTTGGTTCCCATGAGAGCAACGTCAAAATGGCTTCTACATGTACTTATTTGCCTTGGGTGCATTGTTGCCATTTTAGCCATTTTCCGGCTAGATCTAGCCGGTTGCGATAGCAAACAGCCGGAGAAATTTCGGTTTAGCCGGAAGCCGATTTGTTAGCCGTTTTGTAAAAAAAAAATTATCCGTTTTTAGCCGATTTTGCTATTTACCTTGTTTTCTTAAAATTCAAATATATATGTTTCCATTTTTGACTAAGAGATCCAAAATCTGTTAGAAATGGCTACTAGCGTTGTCGCAGAGGGAAGGTTATATATAATTGGGCCGTTTTCGCTTATTTTTATTTTAAACGAATATTTTTTTCTAAAGAATTATTTAGCCTTCACTTCATAAATTTTCGCTTGGGAATAAATTCTATTAATAAAAAATGCCTATAAAAATATAGTTTAATTTTTTTATTTTTAATTAAATATAATAAATTATAATGCTTTCGTCAATTCAAGGGCTGGAGGCCAAAAACTACTTATGTGAGGCACCCTTTAAAAGTCTTTTAAAAATTATTAAGATTTTCGCTGACGCATGAGTAATTAATTTGAATATAACAAATTACTTTTAGTGCTTTTGTCTCTTCAAGGGCTCGATATCAAAAATTACTTATGCATAAATGAGGCATGATTCAATAATAATTTCTTGCTCCCTCTTGAAAAAATCGACTCCTTTAGCGAGTCACCGTGTGTGTTGAGCAACCTTTTATACGGGAGTGTCAAAACTAATGTCACTAGTGAGCAAACCCTTAATTAGTGAATCATGTAAAAACGTACCTCATGTTTTTGAAGTATTTTAAATATTATTAAGATATTGCTGACTCATGAATAATTACGGGTCTTCCCTTAAACTCGTAAAGGCCTCGTAAACCTCGTAAATTTACGAGCCTCGTAAATGAACTGTCAAAATTTGTATGGAGCTCTATTTATGAGCCCCTCGTAAATTTACGAGGCATACTTGATGCGCAAATGACCTCGTAAACTTCAGTGTTGCCGGGGAGCAGAAAATGTTATACTAAAATTATTATATTACATTGAAACCATATGAAAAATAGTAATATGTGAATAAGAATAATGAATTTCATCCACTAACTGTACTAACATGGGTTTTCTGCTGATTTTCGGCATTTTTATTTTTATTTTAGTCAATAGTGAAAGAGACAAGATGGCGGGCCGTTAGGGAAAATACTACGAAACAAAAACTGTACTCACATCCTGGATGATCTGTCAAACAGTCACTTTACCCACCTATTTACACATTTTCACAAAGGGGGCGTTCCTATAAAAGCCTCTTAAACTTACGTATTTTACACAGTTTAAGAGTTTAAGAATCCCCTTATTGTTTAATTTTCCCTCTTACGCGCCAAATAAATATAGGTTTGCAATTTGCAAAAACATCATTCTTGAGAAAAAACCCTCAATGTTAGCAGCTCATATCGATGTTTCTATCGATGTTTCTCCGGTTCTAAAGGGCTGACTATAATATGAATAAGCAAGCGTATGCAAACGTGCGAATACACATAAATCATATTCTGAAACTATAATGTACTTAACATCAAGTTTCGTCAAACGTCATTTGCTTAAGGAAATTACGATACTGGTCGCACCTTCCGTAGGGAATCAGCTGTTTGTACTTGTATGTATGTTTGTACTCGTATGTATGTATGTACATATGTAACACAGCAGTGTTACCGCTCTGAGAATTTTTTACCGAAATTGGTAATTTTTTCCATTGTTTATCATATTTGGTAATTTGATAACTTATTTTCAACTTAGTAACTTTTTCGATTCAGTCTTACATATGACATAGGTCAAAACAAGTTCTGGTTCCACATTAGGAAGTTGGCCGTAAGCGTTTCCTTTTACAGAAATACCAGGTAACCCTGAAAGTTTCGCAAGGCGAACAGTTTTTCGGCGTTCCTAGGTTACCATAATTGTGTGATCTACAACAAACTGCTTGATGGTGGCTATTCTTAT
>NW_023458711.1:132138-136119 GCF_013731165.1 Rhagoletis pomonella
ACCAATTTAAATATAGTATTGTTCATTGCCTGGTACCAACGGGTTTTGCAAATTCAAAAGGAGGCCAAAAAAGTCACAATCCTACTGTTTAGTTTCTCGCCAGTGCATTTCCACTATTTCAAAGAATTTTGTTCCATTTTTGAATTTATAAAATGAAGTATTCATGGATTCTGTCGCATAAATGTAGTAATTAATGCCACGCAAAGCCACAAAGTCTTATCTGGCATCAGATTTACATCATCTTTAGATTTTAATGTTTTAAAAACAAAAGAGAATTTTTTTTCAATGAATTTCCCTGATAGTAAAGCATTTTGTTTTATTCTGAATGAAATTGTTGTTGAACAAAAATTTGTTCGCTCCATTTTCGCGTTTTTTTTTTAATAAAACAGAAAGCAATTACCTTTTCCTCCGTACTTTTCTCTTTGTGACCACCTCAGAGCCAGCTGACATGTTAGTTTTTTGTTTTGTTTTTTAGACTAGAGACAGCTTACTGAATACCAAATAGTCTCAAAATCCATGTTCACCACCAAAAGTCACTATTAGGAACAATTTCAGTTAGCCTACTTAAGTAGAGATTGTTGATCAACTTCCACTATTCATTTTAATCTGCACTTAAATGGTCAATATTGGCTATTAAAATATGAGATATGCAACTCTGTGTTTGTACCAAACAACCAAGATTGATAGGTAGGTTGTTTAATCAATTCCACCAAAACACAATCAGCTGTTCAGCACAAAATGAAAGCAAACAAGCAAATGCAACAACAATTTCAAGGAACAAGCAGCAGTGCTGCCAACTGTTTGGTGTTTTTAAATGATGAAGCTTTCTAAATCGTACGTTTCAATTAAAGAAAGGTCTTTGCTACAATTTGACTTAGGCTATCTGCACACTTGTCGTCCAATCACAGTTGCGTTATCGTCTCGCCTTGAAATTTTGAGCCGAGCACATGCATTTCAAAGGAGATCTGCACACTTGTCGTTATCGGCTAGTTATCGGCAAATCGTAGAAGATGCACAAACGGATAAGTACGGCACTGTCGTTTGTTTACATTTTATGGGGAAAATTAGTGAAAAGTTAATATTTGCATTAAAATGGCATAAAAATTAGTATTTTTTGCATAAAATCTGTGGAAATTATTAAAAAGTGGATAATTGCATTAAATTTCAATAAGTGTGAGGGATTTAACTATAAAATATGACGAAATTGTAAAAAGTCTCTGTGTGCATGCACAAAACACATTTCAGGAAAAGAAAAGAAGAGATATTACTGAAAAATGATATCTTGAATTGTTGCAGCACAGTCTATATTTTAAAAATTGCAGGTTTTTGTAAATATTTCGTGAAAATATCAACCAGAAAAACAGAGAATACCTGCTCCAAGTGAATTTTTAGACGCAAAATGAATTGAAATATCACGACCGAGTGTGCGAAAGTGTAGTCGTCATGTAATCGTTGCATCATGATTGTGACGATGAAGCAACTATGATTGGACGACCAATGTGCAGAAAGCCTTAAACAGCATGGCTTAGGGCCGTTTGCACCATGTCTAGTTAATTCTAAAGGCTCTGTTATGCATACTTGGCATGGCTTGAGAGTTATCACATAAGAAATCTGTTAAATGAGATCCGCGTGTAAGCGGTTATCCAACGCACAGCAGTACATACGTAGAAGTCTGTTGGTTTTTGATTTCTACGTAAAAATGGTATAGCAGTGCATGCACTGCCAAGTATGCATAACAGAGCCTTAACTCCCAGTTAAACATCTTTATCGACGTTATCGACACCCATCATATAACATGTGATCGATAAAGCAGTTAACGTGCTTAACTGAAGGATGTACCTCCAGTTAGCGTTAACTAGACATGGTGCAAACGGCCCTTACTGGTGTCAAGTAAATCTTATGCATTATGGAACGAATTTCCGTCATCCCTTGTCAAATTTGGTTTGGAGACAAACCGGTTTCGGCGTTGTGCCATCTTCAGTGTCATTTTTCGTTCTGCATAATTTTTGTTGGTTGCTCGTATTTATACTCCTTGTTAACTACCTCTTTCTTTTGTTAGGTACGTCTTTTTAGTTTTGCAGTGTTTGCGGTACTCAATAGGTAGATGAATTGTTTTGGCTCGTTTTTGACGGCAGGTAGAAGTCCGTGATTTTTACCCCCTTTGTTTTTGCAGTCGGTGTATTCCCTTCCATATCTGTCCTTAATATTTTCTTGTTGTCATTCTTCTTCTTGTACAGTAGTTTTAGAGGTTCAAACAGTACGTCCGATGCAGTATTTATTTGCTCATTTATTATTTGGCCTTTGAAGGTCTTCTGTTTATATATTTCCATATTTTCTAATATATTCAATCTTTGTCCTTTATGTTGTACACGGAGAAGTTCTGTTGTTTGTCCAATCTTCATTGGTGTGCATTTATTTTTGATCATGTGATTCGCGAAGTTCGATTCTATTGCAGCCTCTGGTTTTCGTTTTTTCTTATTATAATCCCTTATGTGTTCTCGATACCTTGTTCTTATATTTCGCCCTGTTTGTCCTATGTAACTGTGTCGGCACTCACAGGTTAACTTGTAAACACCCTGTTTATCTAGCGGGTCTTCCTCGCTTATTTTCTCTTTCAATATATTTCCCACTGTGTTCCTTGTTTTAAATGATGTCTGAATGTCGTACTTAAAAATAAAAGCCAATAATAAAAAACTCATGAAGAAGAAGTATGAAAGGTTGAACAAGAAACTCGTTAACTTGAGGGCGAAGCAAAGCAACCACAAAATCATGAAAGATGCAGAACAGAAATTCCACTCCCGATTTGTAAACTTGACGGAGGTTTACATCAATGAGCAAGAAGCAGAACTATTAAGAAAAGGCCTCAAACACAACATTGAAAGTTACAACCAAAAGAGGGAACTTGAACAAACTATCGTGGATACTGAAGTTATTATATCACGGCTTCCAACTGAAGAACAGGAGCACGCCAGACACATATGTCGGCACATAATTGAAAAAGACATAAATGCCAAGAAAACTAGGAAGCAGAAGAACGAAAACCAAACCATAAAAGGGCCCAAAGAAAAGCTAAGGGCAAACAATGTTATAACCACAAAAGCAGACAAAGGCAATACCACCGTATTAATTGATAAAAAAGATTACATAGAGAAAACTGAAAGTCTAATAACTGAAATAGGGTGCAATAAATTGGGAAAAGATCCCACTGAAGAATACCAAGCAGCAATAAAGAATACCATAAAGAAAAGCACAACCATAATAAAGGATAATCTACCATATAGACTAACACTTATGAACCCGAGTGTCCCTCCGTTGATTGCCTTGCCAAAGACACACAAACCAGGCACCCCGATGAGACCTATCATTAATTACAAGTCTGCTCCCGGATACAGACTCTCCAAGCACCTAAAGACGCTGCTGAAGGATAGTCTGGATCTACGCAATAAATATACTGTTACAAATACAACGGAACTAATCGAGAAGATGAAATCGTTGAAGATCAACGAAAACACTAAATTCGTATCATTCGACATCAAGGACCTTTACCCATCGATACCAACAATAGAAACCATAAAGACCGTACAAGAAATACTGATGGGAAAAATGAAAAGAGAAGCTGTCACGGAAATAATAAACGCGTTGAAGGTCACATTAAAACAAAACTACTTCCGGTTCAACAATAAGATATATAAACAGATTAACGGGTTAGGAATGGGCAATCCGACGTCAGCAATACTCATGGAAGTATTCATGCAAACACTGGAGGAGAAATACATGAAAAACCTATCGACCAACCTAGGAGTAAAATTCTACGCGAGATATGTCGATGATGTAATATGTCTAATAGAGGGAAACAAAGAGAAACAGATACTAGACTATCTCAACAAACAACACCAGAATATAAAATTCACCATGGAAACGGAAGAGGAAAGAAAGATTAACTATCTGGATTTAACAATTAAAATAAACGATACCACGAAC
>NW_023458711.1:136219-147025 GCF_013731165.1 Rhagoletis pomonella
AACGTGTATTATATAAAAACGTTGCTAAGTGTATGTAATAAACATTAATTTCGGCTCACCCATTCCGTCGTAATATGTGAAACAAAATCGGCCGTAAAGGAGATCCTACCACAGCCAACTCGCATCTTTTTGCGCGCGTTGAACATCAGCTGGTTTAATATGTAATATGTTTCGTCCAAATTAGAGTTTTCATGCAGAAACATAAAATTTAATTACATTGCTGACATTTTAAAAACTAAATATATAACACCCAAGCAGTGTTGCCAGAACTATCTGGACCAACCGGCTAAATTGGCTAAAAACCGGCTAAAAACGGCTAAACTGTTTCAACTAAATTTCACATGTTTTATTTAAAGAAATCATAAGTAAAAAGACAAGTTCTTGGAGAGAAGTTGCGAATTCAAGCTGGAAAAACTTTTTTCGGCAAGAATTTGCAATTAAGAAAAACATATGATTCTGGCACATGGTTGCATTTTTTGTCGACAATAATTTGAATAAATAGGTTCGTCTTATTTAAAAATTTACAAACTTGAGCGATTTTAAAATGAATGACTTGTTTACTTAATTAATTTAGTTAATTCCAATGATTTGAAACGTACTCGTAATGCAATCTCAACCGGAGTCGATATAGGAAACGCGACAGTTAGTACGGCAAAGAAATTGAACCGTATGTCGAAGAAAGTCGGACTAGCCATAAATATACATGTAGATCCTGTTTTTTGTCCCTCTGAAAGAATTTTAAAATTCTATACAAATTTCTTATCTTTTAAATCCACCGTGGACACTAGCTGGCAGAGAAACTTGCAAGTTCCTGCAATTTGCGTGCGTGCAGAGATTTGCAAGTTTCGCTACTTGAGAGAGAATTTGGGAGCATTTTTTTCTTACTAACTGATATTTTGAGTGATAATTTTCGCTGGATTTTCGACGAACAAGCCTATTGTCTTCCTAAAGAGCTTTGCTTTACATAGAAATTTGTCCTCTTTTACTTTCATTTTTACGCATTTCAGTGTTGGTTCTTTTAACTCAAGTTAGCCTTCGGTTTTTAGAATTCAAATAAGTTCTCAGGAAAAAAGTTAGTTTAAATAAATCCATATGTGCACATAGTGCTTGAAAATATCCATTTTTCCCTCACCTTAAAACTTTAAGCGTGGGCAACAATGATGTTTTGTAATTAAGGCAGAATTGAATATGCGCTACCTGGGAAGACAATACCTGCAACATTTATTCTTGGCACTATATCCAAACACATACTACGTTTATACGCACGTATTATTTGCAAATAACAATTTACAAATGGTAAATTTTGCCGTATAAACGCTGAGTTAGTTTTTTATTTGCAAATAACTAAATCACGCGAATAAGTATTGATTAGTGATACTATTTGCAAACAAGCGCAAGACGCCGCCATTCTTAGGTTTATTTTCTTTTTAGATGGTCATCTTATTGCCTTTTTATAATCGAGACGTTGCCATTTTTAACTTTATTTTGTTTTTCGATGGTCATATTATTGCCTTTTTATATTCAGGCAATATTAAATACAAAATTTTCGCCATCGAATAAACAGTGAGTTAGGTATTTGCAAATTATTTTTATTTGCAAATAGCTTACGTATAAACATGGTAACAAACGGGTGTTAAGCAAACAGTGAAAAAATTTGTCATCATCTAAATTTGCGAATAAAACTTCACACTTAAATTTAAGTCATTGATAACAAACATTTTATGAAGAAAATCCCCGTTACGGCCTTAGAAGAAAAAAATATTCGTTTAAAATAAAAATAAGCGAAATCTGCCCAATTTTATATAACCCTGCCTCCGCGATAACGCTAGTAGCCATTTCTAACAGATTTTGGATCGCTTAGTCAAGAATGGAAACATATATATTTGAATTTTAAGAAAACAAGGCAAATAACAAAATCGGCTAAAAACGGATAATTTTTTTTTACAAAACGGCTAACAAATCCGCTTCCGGCTAAACCGAAATTTCTCCGGCTGTTTGCTATCGCAACCGGCTAGATCTAGCCGGAAAACGGCTAAAATGGCAACACTGCACCCAAGGCACATAAATACATGTAGAAGCCATTTTGACGTTGCTCTCCTGAGAACCAAACTTACAAACTTCAACTTGTTTTGTTTTTATTTTTCAATATGTTGTTACTCTTAGAATGACATGTGCTTTTGATTTGAATGTTTGTTAATAGCACATTTTAATTAAAATTTGAATTTTTGCAGTGCTGTGCAGTTTACTTTGGTGTATAAGTAATTGTGCTGTTTATACTAACGTGTAATAATTAATCTTATCTCGAACATACAAATGTACACATATCAAAAATGCAACACCTGAGGGGCTGGTTTTTATGAGGTGTCAAATATCCACTAATTTTTTAAACGTCTCTCTATGTGTTTCGCGGAAGGAGCGTTGGGAAAGCAGCTGTGATGTAGCGCTACCGGAAAGACCCTCCAACAACACTGGAACACATCAATCCAGTTGTGATGGCTTAATAAAAGATAAACCAATTTACATTAAACAAAATTAATAAATAAATATATATTTAAAGTTTATTTGAAAACGTCAGCCAGTGAAATATAGTTTTTTGTTTTTCCTTACACACGCTCATTCTTATTTTAACTCTCCTGAAAACCTTGACTTTTGAAAGTTTGACGTCAAATTGGCTTCTACCTATTTTTAATGTACCTTGTATAAAATCCACAGCAATTTTCACAAGTAAAAAGCGATACAAAGTTGTTTTCTTGGTGTTCATTGTGGCATACCTTTTGCGTCTGCCGCTTTGCTGGAAAAGTTATATACTACATTTTTACGTGGGCTAATTCACGAATTCTTTTCATGAATTTGGGTTAAAATTGGCTGCGTGCACACCTTTTCATGAATTCAGTTATACACGAAAGTTAACCATGAATTCAGCATAATTTCATGAAATCGTGAGGTTCCAGTCCGGGAAGGCCACGTTCCACAAACAGCTATGCAATTACTAGGGTTATGACGTTTTTATATTAAAATGCATGAGTGCCGTAACCAGAATTTAAATCAATGGAAAATATATGTGGAACTGTTCATATATAAAATAAATTCAAAACGAATAAACTGAAAATATAATAAAGCCAATTTAAATATAGTATTGTTCATTGCCTGGTACCAACGGGTTTTGCAAATTCAAAAGGAGGCCAAAAAAGTCACAATCGTACTGTTTAGTTTCTCGCCAGTGCATTGCCACTGTTTCAAAGCATTTTGTTTCACGAATTCGCGAAATATGCATAAACGGGACCATTTTTGTATTTATAAAATGAAGTATTCATGAATTCTGTCGCATAAATGTAGTAATAAATGCCACGCAAAGCCACGAAGTCTCATCTGGCATCAGATTTACATAATCTTTAGATTTTAATGTTTTAAAAACAAAAGAGAAATTTTTTTCAATGAATTTTCATGATAGTAAAGCATTTTGTTTTATTCTGAATGAAATTGTTGTTCACAACTAAACTTAAGTGCCATTTAAATAATCAGTGCCATTTAAATAAAATGCCATTTAACTTTCGCCCTTAGGGCCAATTTCAAATAAATTTTTAAATGGCACTTAAATTTAATTGTAGATTGTAGTTTAAATGTCATTTAACTTTCGTTGGGTTTCAGATCAACTTTGTTTAAATATGCCAAACAATTGGCAGCACTGCTGCTTGTTCCTTGAAATTGTTGTTGCATTTGCTTGTTTGTTTACATTTTGTGCTAAACAGCTGATTGTTTTTTGGTGGGATATGGTGGGATTGATTAAACAACCTACCAATCAATCTTGGTTGTTTGTAGGAATTTTCGATATTTAAGAAAGTATCGATATCATGAATCGATTTAATTCATTTCATGTTAAATCGATATAGCGATATATCGGGCTGCACAATATCGATATCGGAAAAATCGATGTTGAAAATCCTACTCCCAATTAGGAATGTTCGATATTGTATCGATTATTCTGAATATCGATATTTCATGGCACGATAATCGATTTTTTGAATCGATATCCCAAGGTCGATATATCTAAGACATCGATACTTTACCCGCGATATCGATATTTAAGCCGAAATTTATTTTTGATCTACGAAAAAGTGTATGGGAAAATACTAAAGTAGGTTTAATCAGCAGCTAGAGTGATTTATTTAGCTCTTGAGTTTGACAATCCGCTTGAGTCGACCGGCATGCCGTTATAATCCAAGAATGATAGAATACAACATTGCGCCGATTGCAGCAGAATTCGTGAGAGTAATTTTAGCGTGACGTCATCGTAGAGTTGACAACTGAGAGCGGCGAGAATGAGGGCGACTAGTGATGTGCTGAATTGTCCCCAATACTCGGTACCCAATACTTAAAAAAGATTTCGGTTCCCTATACTTCCTTTTTGGTATCCGATACCGATTATTTACATTAAACCCTCGCCATTATATGCATTTCAGGTTTAGAAAAAACTTTCATTACTAATTTATATTATATCGGCTAAAACATTTGAACTTATCGCCACAGAAAAATACTATTTTATCAGTTTTAACCTTAGTCGATCCAAGCTTCAAGAAAAATGTTTTGACGGATGAAGAAGCTTATCAGGGGGGTGATCTAACCAGTTAGCGACAAGTTTCGGATCGATATCGTACTTGTTGGTGTAACAATATTTCATATCATAGGTCAACAAACCCGATACCGATTCGAAAATTGTCGCTAACTGGTTATAGAATCTGCCCCTAGGCCTCCAAAAATGATATCGTCCGATTCAGCTGGAACAAAAATGCTTCAAACAAGTGAGAGTTTCTCTGCGTTATGGCCTGGAACCGACATATATACATCTTTCATTTGAATCAGTATTAAAAGCTCTATTGGCTCTACTGGCGAGTCTCCCCTGAGCCGTTTTTTCCATATCTTTGGCCTGTGTACGCTTTTATTTGAAATCTAAATGTTTTGGTACCGAGTATCGAGAGTATTGGATACATTTTAAATCGTTACCGAATATCGATCAATACTTGAAAGTATTGACTGAGCACATCACTACTGCTGTCTTCTCTACTAAGACGTCACCAAAACAGCTGATTCTGTCAAAATCACTGAGAACCGAGTAGCGGTATCGTCATCGGCGCCACCTCTGTATTCTCTCCACCGTGGTTTTAATCCTCAGTAAATATACAAGATGGAAATAACACAATTAGGTGGGTTGACAGGCAGGTCTAATATTCTATTCAATTGGGAGTAGGATTTCCAACATCGATTTTTCCGATATCGATATTGTTCAGCCCAATATATCGCCATATCGATTTTACATGCAATGAATTAAATCGATTCATGATATCGATACTTTCTTAAATATCGAACATTCCCATGATTCAATAATACAAGGTTAGATAATCATTGACAGCCGCGGTTTGACACTCCCTTACAAAAGGTTGCATTTACGAAGGACGGAGAAAGACGAAGAATGAAATCCGTTGGTGCGTAAATGGTAGTTGAAAAGTACGCAAAGTAGGCAATTAGTAGTTAAATTTCTTTTGTAAATACTAATGTATTTGCAGGTAATCTGGCATTTTAAACGAAATATTGAACATAATATTATAGTATCCATGATAAAAATTCCAAACAATTTAATATTTAAATTTACTCACAAACTCACACACACATTTTTATGTTCAATCTCAAGCAACAACAATTTCGAACCATTTCATTTTTTTATTTTCACTTTTATATGATTTTAAAATGTTGGCAAACTTCAAAAAAAAGCATGGCCGACAATTGAGAGAACGGTTCTACCTTGCTATATTTTTATCATGACAGTATCTATGTGAATTACGTAATTTATATGCTATTTAGCTGTATAAAAACTGCAAAAGGGCTCAAAATTAATACAACACTACTGCCAGTTTTATGTAAACTTCCAATTTAAAAAAAGTTTATGTTTTCATCAGTTAAATTAGCTTCATATGTATATACAAATAAACATATTGCCCAAATCTTGTACTTCTATTTCACACCAAAGCTACAATTTTTCCAAGTAAGTTTGCAAAGAAGCAACACTGTGCCACTGCTAAGGGAGCGGTGCGAGAGAGACAACTGTCAGTTTATCGAACCTTGTATTATTGAATCATGGAACATTCCTACTCCCAATTGAATAGAATATTAGACCTGCCTGTCAACTGACCTAATTGTGTTACTTCCATCTTGTATATTTACTGAGAAATAAAACTGCATGCCGGTCAACTAAAGCGGTTTGTCAAACTTAAGAGCTAAATAAATCACACAAGCTGCTGATTAAACCTACTTTAGTATTTTCTCATGCACTTTCTATAGATCAAAAATAAATTTCAACTTAAATATCGATATTGCGGGTAAAGTATCGATGTCTTCGATATATCGACCTTGGAATATCGATTCAAAAAATCGATTATCGTGCCATGAAATATCGATATTCAGAATAATCGATACAATATCGAACATTCCTAGCATAAACGTAGTATTTCTTTCCTTCTTGCGTGATCTTGTATCTTTTGTTCAGGGTATTTGCCACAATATGGAGCTATGTACACGTAGTATAAAGTATAACGAATGAGTGGTTGGTTCATAATCGATTTAAACTTTTTGATTATTGCCAACGTGCCAACGTGGCGGCACGAATTTTTATTTTTATTTATACACAATAGAATTGCTCGAATTAGGTTCTTTGAAATTTGAAAAAAAATAGGAAAAAGTGCAACACTATGGAGTTAGATTGGCAAAATGGGTTTCAACGAATCAAGGAGCGTGGTAGGAATGTTTGATATTTAAGAAAGTATCGATATCATGAATCGATTTAATTCATTGCATGTAAAATCGATATGGCGATATATCGGGCTGAACAATATCGATATCGGAAAAATCCATATTGAAAATCCTACTCCCACTTGAATAGTATATTAGACCTGCCTGTCAACTCACCTATTGTGTTATTTCCATCTTGTATATTTACTGAGGATTAAACCGGCATGCCGGTCGACTCAAGCGGTTTGTCAAACTTAAGAGCTAAATAAATCACGCAAGCTGCTGATTAAACCTACTTTAATATTTTCCCATTAAATTTTTTGTAGATTAAGGGCCGGTTGTTCAATGTCTGGTTATCACTACTTGCCGGTTAAACATCATTATCGACGATTTCAACATCATGCATATAACATGTGATCGATAAAGCAGTCGTATCTAACCGGAGCTTCTACCTCCGATTTGGGCTAATCAGACATTGTACAACCGGCCCTTAATATAAATTTCAACTTAAATATCGATATTGCGGGTAAAGTACCGATGTCTTCGATATATCGACCTTGGAATATCGATTCAAAAAATCGTTTATAGTGATATGAAATATCGATATTCAGAATAATCGATACGATATCGAACATTCCTAGTTGTTTGGTACAAACACAGGGTTCCATATCTCATATTTAAATAGCCAATATTCGCCATTTAAGTGCAGATTAAATCTATGATCTGAAAATTAATAGTGGAAGGTAATCAACAATCTCTACTTAAATAGGCCATCTGAAATTGGGCCTTTGTGCCTAGAGACCACGGTTGCCGTTTTGGTCCAAATGACCAATTTGGCCCATTTCTTTTCGTTTGGTCCATTGGTCCAACTTTTTTAAAATTGTCCATTTCACAAGCCTTTGGTTAGGTTATTATCACCCTTTCAATTCATGCAATAAATTTCGCATTTTCAATCTTTTTTCTATTTAATTGATGAATATTCCGCTCTATGTTAAATATCGTCATCGTCAGTAAAAGTGACGATACGGCCATCGTCAGCCATGTTACTAATGCGCTGACGATCGTCGACGATGACGATGACGACATTCAGCATAGGGCCGATTGACAACACCTGCTTAAAGTGTGGCTGTGTGAACGTAACTTAAAAAACTGTACCAATATAGAACGTCTCTGGCGTCAAGGAAATTTGATTAAAAATGGATTGGGTGAAGCCGCCTTTGGAGAATGTAATTAAGTTCATAACACTTTAAGCGCCGGTTGTTCAATGTATGGTTAGCACAAATCGGAGGTAGAAGCTCCGGTTAAATACAACCACTGCTCTATCGATCACATGTTAGATGCATGATGTCGAAAACGTCGATAATGATGTTTAACCGGCCACTAGCGATAACCAGATATAGAACAACCGGCCCTTAGTCTGCCTCACAGTCTCTCGGCAGCTGAGCGCCAATTTCTTGATTTAGCATTAATAAAAACGAAATTAAGAAACAAATTATAATTTAAAACTTTAAATAATATAATGTTAATAATATACAATAGTAATGCAGTTTGGATGCAATACATAAAAAAATCGTTATAAAAGCTGAATTGGCATATTCTCTTGATAAAGAGGAATAAATTCCACTCAATTTCCCGATGTAATAAAAATTGGTCAATTTTTTACTTTTCGGTCCATTTTTTGGCGAGCATGCTCGCGTACATGTACGCTGTCATTTCCCACAGACGGCGAGCGGCTCATAAGTGATATTTGGGGTGTTCACAGTTCGTTCCAAATAGTGTCTCAAAATGTAGACGTCTACATTTTAAGACGTTTTCTAACCGTAAAATCTGTGGTGTTGTTGCTTCCCATACAAAATCGGAAAACGACGCCGTCTACATTTTGTCACACTCAAATGTATGTTTTTTACGCGTCTACATTTTGCAACCTCGCAGCAGGGTTGCATTATGGCAATACTAATCACATTTTTTTTATTTATTGGGCACGTTTTCTGTATTTGCATTTAATTTGAGCGCAATTTCTGATGAAAAGAAACAAATCAAGGAAAAGAAATAACAAATATTACGAATTGCTAATTAAGTTAAATAATTACAATTTTTCAGAAACAAAATCGAAAGGCGACATATAAACAATGCACGCAAACAAGAAATGTCTGGCAACACCAGCAAAGTTTTGAGACGATTTTGCGACGACTGCTAGAAAGGGGTGCTCACAGTTTGATGCTAAAAATGTCTCAAAATGTAGACGTCTACATTTTCAGACACAATTTGGAACGAACTGTGAACACCCCAATTGTCTTTATATCGTAATACTAGGTTCACATATAAGTAGATTATCCTCATTTTCGAGCTTAACTCCCTAATTTGTAATTAGAAAACGAGATTAGCCATATAAAATTCGTCCCTTGTTAATTTTTAATTATAAAATAATTTTAGATATAACCGATAACTTTTCAGTGTCCATCCTAGTTTTATCGATGCCAAATGTAAAAATAAAAAAAGTGGACCCTAGCAAGGAAAAGAGGTTTGTAAGGGTATTTTTTAATGAAAGGTTAAGTTAAAATAAATTTATATTGCTTAATATAGCAGAAAAACGTGATCACGGTGGCACAGAGAAGAAACATAACCTTTCCTTGAGATGTGAGAATAACAAATACAACCAATTTGACGGCTAATAATCTGAGATTTGCCTGTGTAAAGGGGGTGATTAACAAACGAGCTTTGATTGAGATAATATTTATATGTGAACATACTTATACAGTGAAGGATAATCAAAATTTAAAAATGAGCCTAATTTTTCCGAAAAAATGTAAAAATATATGCAGGTCAATTCGCCAATAAATTAAAAATCGTCAATAGGTGTCATTTACTTTATAAAATATATATCTATACTAATATATATTTTGAAAGCCGTTTTTTCTGTTCGCAAAGCTCGAGATAGGCTGTACCGATTTTTTTTTTTAATTTTGGTTGTAGGTTCTGGATGGGCTTCTCGTTGTCTTAGGCAAAAAAAACGGTTAAAATACTTTCCTAAAAATGGAACTGCAGGACTTTAAAAATTGTATGAGAGCGCCATCTGCTGTTAATTCGTATGGAATACAGCGCAAAGCTAGGGTTATGTATACATATACATACGTGCTAATGTTAACGTTAATGTTGATTCTTATGTTAAAAAAACAAATATGTATGTACAGTTTATGGAGAAATAATGTAGGCAATTATGTAGCAACTAACATTGCTCTTAGCACTTACATTTATATATGCATATTTATGTACATATATATGTATGTATATAATTACGCATAAAACCCTACTGCTATATTTTTCTGCGTAAGTGAGCGCAATATTAAAAGCAGCAACTCTTATCCATCTATGTATATCGCAAAAATCGAGAGCGGCTGAACCGATTTTTTTGAAATTTCGGACACCTGCTGCAGACGTTCAAAGGATGGTTATCGGCTAAAAACAATTTCGAAATATAAAAGGGGCGCGGAACCTCCCATGCGAACCGAATTTTTCATACTCCATATCTCTGGAAATGTTCGATGTAGAGTTCTGGAAATTGGTATGGAGATATACGAAATCCATCGCATACTCTTGGAAAAAAATTGGAGCTATCGGAAAAGGGGGCGTGGCACCCCCATACAAACCGAATATTCATACTGCATATCTCTGGAAGTGTTCATGGTAGAGTACTGGAACTTGGTATGGAGATATATAAAATCAATCGCATATTCTTTCAGAAAGATTGGAGCTATTGGAAAAGAGGGCGTTGTACCTCCCATACAACCCGAATATTTCATACTGCATATTTCTGGAAGCGTTCATGGTAAAATTTTCGAACTTTGTACGGAAATATATGAAATCAATTACATACTCATGGAGAAAAACTCGGACTATTTGAAAAGGGGGCGTGGCACCTCCCATACAAAACGAATTTTTGATAATAAGCATCTCTGGAAGTGCTCATGGTAGAGTACTGGAATTTTTCTGATTGCATATCTGTTGAATTGTTCCTGTTAGAGTACT
>NW_023458711.1:147125-149277 GCF_013731165.1 Rhagoletis pomonella
CCGTTGTTCTATTTGACCAATTGTCTTTTGTCTCTGATCATGACTTATTTTTTTGTACGTTCGACTTTAAATTGTATAATAGCGTTGATGCAACTACGACCATCCAGTACCGTGACTACAATTCCATTAAATTCTATAGTTTGCTTTCTGATTTGAACCAATTTGCATGGGATTATTGCTGGCAATTAGTCTCTGTTGATGACAAACTAGACTTTTTAACCCAAAGCATACGTTACATTCTATATAAGCACGTACCTCTTCGCAATCTAGCAATCACGTCACGTTCTTGTCCTTGGTTTACCAGGGATGTCAAATTAGCCATAAAAAGCCGCAACATCTCTTACAATGTCTGGAAAAGAAAGCCCACGAATGAAAATTGGACCGCTTATAAACGAGCTCAGAATAAAGCTTCCTTCTCTGTGAAATTTGCTAAAAAGAAATATTATTGTAGCAAACTCAACGCTGATTTGCCCGCTAAACAGCTATGGTCTAACTTGAAAAGGTTGGGCGTACGGCTTCTTGTCCTCTCGATCCTAATCTACTTAACTCATTTTTCGTTTCGTCTAACTCCTCCACAGTATACAATAGCTCACTACCCATGACCACCTCCCTCAATTTACCGCCTTCAACGAAATTTCAGTTCATATCGGTTGGGGAAATGGATGTTGCCAAAAGTGTTTATCGCATAATATCTGACGCCATTGGCTCCGACGGCATACCAATCAAATTTATAAAATTAATTTTGCCGAACATTCTAAGCTGTCTTACACATCTGGTAAACCATTGTTTCACTACTTCCTCCTTCCCCTCTGCTTGAAAAGTTGCAATTATTACCCCTCTGGCCAAAAAACCAGGTGCTTCCGAGCCCGCGGATTTCAGACCCATGAGTATTTTAACAGGGTTATCAAAGATATTTGAGTCGCTTATGGCAAAACAAATAAATGACTTTATCGAGGTAAATAATCTACTCAGCCCGCTTCAATCAGGTTTTAGAGCTGGCCATTCTTGCTCGACTGCAGTCACTAAAGTGCTGGACGATATCCGGCAGGAGTTTGATCAAGGTCACTTAACGTTTCTATGTCTTTGAGATTTTTCCAAAGCGTTTGACTCTGCCAACCATAGCCTCCTGTGTAAAAAATTAGCTACCTATTTTGGATTTGGTGAAAGTGCAGTAAAGCTTCTAAACAGTTATCTGTGTAACAGAAAGCAGAAAGTTAAAATCGACAACAACTTCTCTGAAATGGCGCTCACATGCTCTGGAGTACCTCAAGGCTCTGTGCTAGGTCCCCTTCTTTTCAGCATTTTTATCAATGACATTTTCAAAACATGCTCACACGTTCGCCTGCACGTCTACGCCTACGACGTTCAACTATATATATCTAACCATATCAGCATGTTCCAAAACACAACACTTAGGCTTAATGAGGACCTGTGCGCGATTCGTGAGTGGTCTGTTGAAAACCTTCTCAGCCTCAATGCTCTAAAATTTCATGTACTCCCTATTTGCAAAGATAAAATACAAGTTTCTGATATTCCTCACCTTTATATTGGTTCTACAAAGCTTCAATTAGTCAGAAAAGTGAGAAACTTGGGTTTTACTATTAATTCTAAGATGACTTGTGAGGACCACGTCAATGAAGTTGTAGGTAAAATATACTACTTTTTATTTTTTAATATTTTTATTGAGCTTTGTACCACGATTGTTTATTAGGAAAAATTGAAAAAGCAACAAAGTCTAAGCGGTAGAAGTTATAGCACTATTTCGGAGATCACCACATCTCCTCATCAGACTTCTTTTTTCTAGACTTCAGCAGGGATCGAACCTGCGAATTCGATGTTCAAAGTCAGAAGCGTTAACCACTGAGCTATGTACATCCCGTAAACTCTTGTTGCTAATTCATTTTTCCTTATTCAACCAACTACTATCAAGTGCAGCTGATTTGCCGCTATTTAAACTCGACAGCGTGGTTGTTGTTGTCAATTCTATACATCCATTTGCTTATTTGCTTTGTTGTATAGTTTCAGGCAGGCTCCTCCTAAACTATGTATTTGTCAATGTTATTGTGGCTTGTTAACATTTTATTTTTTAATATTTTTATTGAGCATTGTACCACGATTGTTTATTAGGAAAAATTGAAAAAGCAACAAAGTC
>NW_023458711.1:149377-155162 GCF_013731165.1 Rhagoletis pomonella
AAATTTCAATGAACCTAATTCGAGCAATTTTATTGTGTATAAATAAAGATAAAAATTCGTGCCGCCACGTTGGTGAGAAACTTAATAATCAAAAAGTTTAAATCGATTAGGAACCAAACACTCATTCGTTATACTTTATACTACGTGTACATAGCTCATATTGTGGCAAATACCCTGAACGAAAGATACAAGATCACGCAAGAAGCAAAGAAATACTACGTTTATGCTAGGAATGTTCGATATCGTATCGATTATTCTGAATATCGATATTTCATGGCACCATAAGTATTTTTTGAATCGATATTCCAAGGTCGATATATCGAAGACATCGATACTTCACCCGCAATATCGATATTTAAGTTGAAATTTATTTTTGATCTACAGAAAAGTGTATGTGAAAATACTAAAGTAGGTTTAATCAGCACCTTGTGTGATTTATTTAGCTCTTAAGTTTGACAAACCGCTTTAGTTGACCGGCATGCCGTTTTATTTCTCAGTAAATATACAAGATGGAAGTAACACAATTAGGTCAGTTGACAGGCAGGTCTAATATTCTATTCAATTGGGAGTAGGAATGTTCCATGATTCAATAATACAAGGTTCGATAAACTGACAGTTGTCTCTCTCGCACCGCTCCCTTAGCCGTGGCACCGTGTTGCTTCTTTGCAAACTTACTTGAAAAAATTGTAGCTTTGGTGTGAAATAGAAGTACAAGATTTGGGCAATATGTTTATTTGTATATACATGTGAAGCACATTTAACTGATGAAAACATAAACTTTTTTTAAATTGGATGTTTACATAAAACTCGCAGTAGTTGTATTAATTTTGAGCCCTTTTGCAGTTTTTATACAGCTAAGTAGCATATAAATTACGTAATTCACATAGATACTGTCATGATAAAAATATAGCAAGGTAGAACCGTTCTCTCAATTTGTCGGCCATGATTTTTTTTTGAAGTTTGCCAACATTTTAAAATCATATAAAAGTGAAAAAAAAAATGAAATTGTTCGAAATTGTTGTTGCTTGAGATCGAACATAAAAATGTGTGTGTGAGTTTGTGAGTAAATTTAAATATTAAATTGTTTGGAAACGTCAAGAATTTTAAAAGTGACTCTCAGCGGTTCTACCTTACTATATTTTTATCATGGATACTGTAATATTACGTTCAATATTTCGTTTAAAATGCCAGATTACCTGCAAATACATTAGTATTTACAAAAGAAATTTAACTACTAATTGCCTTCGTCTTCGTCTTCGTCTTTCTCCGTCCTTCGTAAATGCAACCTTTTGTACGGGAGTGTCAAACCGCGGCTGTCAATGATTATCTAACCTTGTATTATTGAATCATGGGAATGTTCGATTTTTAAGAAAGTATCGATATTAGGAATCGATTTAATACATTGCATGTAAAATCGATATGGCGATATATTGGGCTGAACAATATCGATATCGGAAAAATCGATGTTGGAAATCCTACTCCCAATTGAATAGAATATTAGACCTGCCTGTCAACCCACCTAATTGTGTTATTTCCATCTTGTATATTTACTGAGGATTAAAACGGCATGCCGGTCGACTCAAGCGGTTTGTCAAACTCAAGAGCTAAATAAATCACACAAGCTGCTGATTAAACCTACTTTAGTATTTTCCCATACACTTTTTCGTAGATCAAAAATAAATTTCGGCTTAAATATCGATATGGCGGGTAAAGTATCGATGTTTTCGATATATCGACCTTGGGATATCGATTCAAAAAATCGATTATCGTGCCATGAAATATCGATATTCAGAATAATCGATACAATATCGAACATTCCTAATTGGGAGTAGGATTCTCAACAACGATTTTTCCGATATCGATATTGTGCAGCCCGATATATCGCCATATCGATTTTACATGCAATGAAATAAATCGATTCATGATATCGATACTTTTTTAAATATCGAACATTCCTACAAACAACCAAGATTGATTGGTAGGTTGTTTAATCAATCCCACCATATCCCACCAAAAAACAATCAACTGTTTAGCACAAAATGTAAACAAACAAGCAAATGCAACAACAATTTCAAGGAACAAGCAGCAGTGCTGCCAATTGTTTGGCATATTTAAACAAAGCTGATCTGAAACCCAACGAAAGTTAAATGGCATTTAAACTACAATCTACAATTAAATTTAAGTGCCATTTAAATATTCATTTGAAATTGGCCCTAAGGGCGAAAGTTAAATGGCATTTTATTTAAATGGCACTGAATATTTAAATGGTACTTAAGTTTAGTTGTGAACAACAATTTCATTCAGAATAAAACAAAATGCTTTACTATCATGAAAATTCATTGAAAAAAATTTCTCTTTTGTTTTTAAAACATTAAAATCTAAAGATGATGTAAATCTGATGCCACATAAAACTTTGTGGCTTTGCGTGGCATTTATTACTACATTTATGCGACAGAATTCATGAATACTTCATTTTATAAATTCAAAAATGGTCCCGTTTATGCATATTTCGCGAATTCGTGAAACAAAATGCTTTGAAACAGTGGCAATGCACTGGCGAGAAACTAAACAGTAGGATTGTGACTTTTTTGGCCTCCTTTTGAATTTGCAAAACCCGTTGGTACCAGGCAATGAACAATACCATATTTAAATTGGCTTTAATATATTTTCAGTTTATTCGTTTTGAATTTATTTTATATATCAACAGTTCCACATATATTTTCCAGTGATTTAAATTCTGGTTATGGCACTCATGCTTTTTAATATATAAACGTCATAACCCTAGTAATTGCATAGCTGTTTGTGGAACGTGGCCTTCCCGGACTGGAACCTCACGATTTCATGAAATTATGCTGAATTCATGGTTAACTTTCGTGTATAATTGAATTCATGAAAAGGTGTTCACGCAGCCAATTTTAACCCAAATTCATGAAATGAATTCGTGAACTAGCCCACGTATAAATGTAGTATATAACTTTTCCAGCAAAGCGGCAGACGCAAAAGGTATGCCACAATGAACACCAAGAAAACAACTTTGTACCGCTTTTTACTTGTGAAAATTGCTGTGGATTTTATACAAGGTACATTAAAAATAGGTAGGAGCCAATTTGACGTCAAACTTTCAAAAGTCAAGGTTTTCAGGAGAGTTAAAATAAGAATGAGCGTGTGTAAGGAAAAACAAAAAACTATATTTCACTGGCTGACGTTTTCAAATAAATTTTAAATATATATTTATTTATTAATATTGTTTAATGTAAATTGGTTTATCTTTTATTAAGCTATCACAACTGGATTGATGTGTTCCAGTGTTGTTCGAGGGTCTTTCCGGTAGCGCTACGTCACAGCTGCTTTCCCAACGTCCCTTCCGCGAAACACATTGAGAGACGTTTAAAAAATTAGTGGATATTTGACACCTCATAAAAACCAGCCCCTCAGGTGTTGCATTTTTGATATGTGTACATTTGTATGTTCGAGATAATATTAATTATTACACGTTAGTATAAACAGCACAATTACTTATACACCAAAGTAAACTGCACAGCACTGCAAAAATTCAAATTTTTATTAAAATTTGCTATTAACAAACATTCAAAACAAAAGGACACGTCATTCCAAGAGTAACACCATATTGAAAAATAAAAACAAAACAAGTTGAAGTTTGTAAGTTTGGTTCTCAGGAGAGCAACGTCAAAATGGCTTCTACATGTATTTATGTGCCGTGGGTGCAGTGTTGCCATTTTAGCCGTTTTCCGGCTATATGTAGCCGGTTGCGATAGCAAACAGCCGGAGAAATTTCGGTTTAGCCGGAAGCCGATTTGTTAGCCGTTTTGTAAAAAAAAATTAGCCGTTTTTAGTCGATTTTGTTATTTGCCTTGTTTTCTTAAAATTCCAATATATATGTTTCCATTCTTGAATAAGCGATCCAAAATCTGTTAGAAATGGCTACTAGCGTTATCGCGGAGGCAGGGTTATATAAAATTGGGCAGATTTCGCTTATTTTTATTTTAAACGAATATTTTTTTCTTCTAAGGCCGTAACGGGGATTTTCTTCATAAAATGTTTGTTATCAATGACTTAAATTTAAGTGTGAATTTTTATTCGCAAATTTAGAAAATTAAAAATTTTTTCACTGTTTGCTTAACACGCATTTGTTACCACGTTTATACGTAAGCTATTTGCAAATAAAAATAAATTGCAAATACCTAACTCACTGTTTATTCGATGGCGAAAGTTTTGTATTTAATATTGCCTGAATATAAAAAGGCAATAATATGACCATCGAAAAACAAAATAAAGTTAAAATTGGCAACGTCTCGATTATAAAAAGGCAATAAGATGACCATCTAAAAAGAAAATAAACCTAAGAATGGCGGCGTCTTGCGCTTATTTGCAAATAGTATCACTAATCAATACTTATTCGCGTGATTTAGTTATTTGCAAATAAAAAACTAACTCAGCGTTTATACGGCAAAATTTACCATTTGCAAATTGTTATTTGCAAATAATACGTGCGTATAAACGTAGTATGTGTTTGGATATAGTGCCAAGAATAAATGTTACAGGTATTGTCTTCCCAGATAGCGCATATTTAATTCTGCCTTAATTACAAAACATCATTGTTGCCCACGCTTAAAGTTTTAAGGTGAGGGAAAAATGGATATTTTCAAGCACTATGTACACATATGGATTTATTTAAACTAACTTTTTTCCTGAGAACTTATTTGAATTCTAAAAACCGAAGGCCAACTTGTGTTAAAAGAACCAACACTGAAATGCGTAAAAATGAAAGTAAAAGAGCACAAATTTCTATGTAAAGCAAAGCTCTTTAGGAAGACAATAGGCTTGTTCGTCGAAAATCCAGCGAAAATTATCACTCAAAATATCAGTTAGTAAGAAAAAATGCTCCCAAATTCTCTCTCAAGTAGCGAAACTTGAAAATCTCTGCACGAACGCAAATTGCAGGAACTTGCAAGTTTCTCTGCCAGCTAGTGTCCACGGTTGGATTTAAAAGATAAGAAATTTGTATAGAATTTTAAAATTCTTTCAGAGGGACAAAAAACAGGATCTACATGTATATTTATTGCTAGTCCGACTTTCTTCGACATACGTTTCAATTTCTTTGCCCTACTAACTGTCGCGTTTCCTATATCGACTCCGGTTGAGATTGCGTTACGAGTACGTTTCAAATCATTGGAATTAACTAAGTTAATTAAGTAAACAAGTCTTTACTTAAATTTTTCATTTTAAAATCGCTCAAGTTTGTAAATTTTTAAATAAGACGAACCTATTTATTCAAATTATTGTCGACAAAAAATGCAACCATGTGCCACAATCATATGTTTTTCTTAATTGCAAATTCTTGCCACCAAAATTTTTGCAGCTTGAATTCGCAACTTCTCTCCAAGAACTAGTCTTTTTACTTATGATTTCTTTAAATAAAACATGTGAAATTTAGTTGGAACAGTTTAGCCGGTTTTAGCCGGTTTTTAGCCAATTTAGCCGGTTGGTCCAGATAGTTCTGGGAACACTGCTTGGGAGTTATATATTTAGTTTTGAAAATGTCAGCAATGTAATTAAATTTTATGTTTCTGCATGAAAACTCTAATTTGGACGAAACATATTATATATTAAACCAGCTGATGTTCAACGCGCGCAAAAAGATGCGAGTTGGCTGGGGTAGGATTTCCTTTACGGCCGATTTTGTGTCACATATTACGACGGAATGGGTGGGCCGAAACTAATGTTTATTACATACACTTAGCAACGTTTTTATATAATACACGTT
>NW_023458711.1:155262-162424 GCF_013731165.1 Rhagoletis pomonella
TTTTCTTTCATTTTTACCGTACTTTTTGCTGAGGTTATTAGAAATATCTTTTTCATTATTTTTTTATACACACGTATATATCTAGTATGTGATTATATATACCTACGTACATACTTTGAAAACATAATTTTTGTACATGCTTATTTGTATTATTTGTTGGCTATATTCATATTTAAATATAACTCTCATAAGTGAAGTTTGGAGTTTAATTACATCTGGTGAATTAATATTTTTTTAACTTTATTTTTTTTTTTTTTTTTTGAATTTTTCTTTCGACTTCGCTTTAATTGCATATTTTAACAACCTTTCTTAGATACCTTGATACTTAGATTTATGATTCGTGAATTTTTATTTCCCGTTTGAATTTTGGATTTTTGGATATTTTTTCGTTCGGAAGGCGAGTATTGTTCGGCCCTTTTGGAAACAGTTTGCTTTTCCGGTTTTAAATCATTATTATTTTTGATTTTAGTTGAATTATTTACTTGAACTTTCATTTATATTTTTGTTAAGTGAATTTTTGAATCCTTGGGTTCGTGGTGAATTTCTTAAAATTTTTTTTTTTATTTTTGTTATATTCATTCCTTAGTTTTTTCTACCCAAGAAATTTTGAAGTTTTTCTTCGGTTCTTTTTATATTTTCTTATTTTTAATCGGTATTCCGATCTCTTTTTAATTTTACCCGAGCTTTTAAATTTTTGCTAGGTTTTCAGCATTCAATAGCTTTCCGATTTCATTTAATATTTTTACGGAAATTTTATTTAAATTTGATTTGAAGTTTAAATCTGATTTTTTTTTTTATTTTTTATACTATATATAAATATATTTAGTTTTATTTAGCTCTTTCTGATGGTTTGGGCGTTTTTTTGGTCGTTTGAATAATTTCTTCGTTTCAATTTCTATTGTTAATCCTTGAATTTTTACTGAATTTTATAGCCTTTTCATTCTATTTTTTTTTTCTTCGGTATTTTTTTATTCTGATTTTTTTTTTTTGGTCTTACAAGTTAGTTTTGGATTCACAAGTTTCAATTAATTTATTTTTGTGAAGCGGTCTGTGTATGAGACGTGCGTTAGTGCGTTTAGTTGAGTGAATGGAAGAACGTGAAGAAGAAGAGCGACTGATTCCAGGTGGTTTAGGACTGCTAAATTCAAACCGCAGAGTTACTCGAAGTGTAGCACGAAGCTTAGAGAATCAAGTGGTAGGGTCCCTATTTACACAAATTGATAATGGTGTGCCATATCCTGTTGACTTTGTGCCTACAGATTATCTTAACCGTTGTGCAGCGCGTATCTTTGGGACGTCAACGCAAGAAGCGCCGCGCCCACCTCTAGTTAGGGTTACTCAAGAGGTAGCACTGAACGCTACGGATAATAGCTTGACTTTTTCGCAGAAGATTGAAGAATTGATGCAAATGTCTGAGGAGGAGCAGCAGCCAGGGGGGAATATGCAGTCAGACGGTCAAGAACCGGGGGGTTCGAAGTCGAATGATGGTGGACCAAGTTCCACATCCGTCAGTGTCGAACAGCTGAGCCGGTTAATGGCAATGATGGCACAACAAGGTGACCTGATGGCTCAATGTACGAATGAGATCCGCCACATACGAGAAAATGTTGTGACTTTAAATAATAGAGTAGGTGAGGTAGAGACCTCGATGCAGGGAAACGGTAATAGACCGGTGATGGTTTCCACACCAGAAACCCGACGCGATACAAATGGTGAAAGGATCAATGGAGCAGAGGAGCAGAATGCCAGTCACCCGCGCACACATAATGAAAGTAGAAATAGGAAAATCGATTTAGACAAATGGCACGTAAAATTTGATGGTACTGGCAAAGGTATGACGGTGGAAAGCTTCATTTTTCGTATAGAAAAGATGAGGGAGCAGTATGGCATCAGCTACCACCAGTTATTCACCGACTTCCACTGCATAGTCACCGGCAGCGCCTTGAAGTGGTATTGGTAGGTGCTCGAAGACCACGCTGATGAACCTGACTTTGGTTACTTCGAGCTGAAGGCCGAACTGCTGAACCACTTTAGGACTGCCGAGTCGGACTATGAGATTATCAGAGAAATCATGGAGAGGAAACAACTGCCCCAAGAATGCTTTGAAGATTTTTATAGCGATGTACATAATTTAACTTTTCGTCTCAGGAAGAGGATCCCCGAACAGGAGCTTGTCAGCATAATTAGAAGCAATCTCAAACCATACCTGTCAAATTTAACCTACGCTTCGAAAATTAGCACATTAGCTGAACTCAAATCTGAGTGTAAACGAGCCCAAAAAGTCAGTAAGGAAAATAGGAGTAGGCCTAAACCAATAAGTGAAGTAGAGTTCAATTATATGAAATGTGAGGCGTCACTAGATAGAAGCGTAGAGGCGATAGGTAGGGCACAGTGCAATAAGACACAACCACCAGTGGTAGCTAGTAAGAAGTCGTCATCGTTCGTTAGTCCAGATGTCAGTGCAGAGGTCCAGAAGTCTTCGATTAACTCCTTTTGTCCGTCCCCGTTTCACCTAATGTTGTGTTTCTCTTGCGGTATGCCTGTAGATTATTATGTCAAGAACCCCGTAGAGTCCCGTAATAAATGTAAGTGTTCATTCCACGATATGGTCTGTTTCGCGTGTGGTGGTAGTTCGTCGTTTTGTGTATTTAAGCCTAGTCAGGGAAACCAGAAACTGGCGGAGTTGTCCGGGAACTTGCGCCAGGAAAAGGAGCTCCCGGATCCAACGCAGTGAAAGTTCTTAAACGAGAGGTAGAGAATAAGGCAAAGGAGCAGAAAGAAATGTCAGCAAACCAGGTAGGAAAAAGCTTGCATCAGAGAAAGCTGGAATATGAGGAGGCGCGTAGACGCATCTTTCGTGAGGAAATTCTTCAGAAAAAGAAAATGAGAAACTATAAAAAGATCGAGAAAATGCGAGCAAAGAAGAAGTATATTAAAAGAATATGTCGCAAGATAATCTCAACAATCGTTACGATTAAAGGAGACAACAGGTTCTTCGCCAAAACAAAAATAGGAGATCAGGTAGTATTAGCGTTATTGGATTCAGGAGCAGGGGCTAGTTGCCTGGGCAGGAATCCTGACAAGCTTCTGGAGGGCAAAGAAAGTATTATACTACCTATTAAGGGGCAGAATATCCGCACCGCGAACGGTGGAGAAACTGCGGTGGTGGGTGTTATTACTCTCCCCGTCTTGTGGGATAATATAACGCGAGATTTAGAGTTCTTGATCGTACCTGGCTTGCAACAAGAAGTTTACTTAGGTATAGATTTTTGGAAGGCGTTTGATATGAGTGTTGTTAGTAGAGGAGTGCCTGCGAGTGTGAATGGTGCTGGTGTTTCAGAGCTTGTACCCGCCGAAGGAGACCTCACCTTCGACGCAGTGCAGCATGCCTTGACTCACGATCAAACTGTAGCATTAGAGCGTGTGAAGGCTCATTTCCCGTCTTTCGCTGTGTTCGGACTAGGCAAGACAGATAAAGAGGAACATGTAATAGAAGTGACCAACGAGAACCTCCCAGTAAAGCAGAGGCACTACCCAATATCCCCAGCTATTCAGAAACTTGTTTATAATGAATTAGATCGGATGCTTGAGATGGGAGTAATAGAAGAGTCCAACAGTAGTTGGAACTCGCCAGTTTCACTCGTTATAAAGGGGACGAAAAAGCGCCTCTGTCTGGACGCTCGCAAGGTAAACGAAAGGACCGTTAAAGACGCCTATCCACTGCCTTACATTGATGGTATCCTAAGCCGATTGCAGAATACTAGTTTCATATCTGCAATTGATTTAAAAGATGCATTCTGGCAAATACCGTTAGAGAAAAAGTCCAGGGAGAAAACGGCATTCACCGTACTAGGCCGACCGTTGTATCATTTCACGGTCATGCCATTTGGGTTGTGCAATGCAGCACAACGTATGTGTAGGCTCATGGACAAGGTCATACCCGCTAATCTTCGTGAATCTGTGTTTGTTTATTTGGATGACTTGCTTGTGTGTTCGGAAGATTTTGTGTCCCATTTGTCCTTATTAGAAAAAGTTGCTAAATGTCTCCGTGAAGCCAAACTTACAATAAACGTTGAAAAGAGCAAATTTTGTTTTAAGGAGGTAAGGTATCTTGGGTACGTCGTGGGCAAGGGTGCATCCGTACAGACGCGAGCAAAGTCGCAGCCATGAGGGATTTCCCGGAGCCACGAACCCCGAAGCAGCTCAGGCGGTTCCTGGGGATGACAGGGTGGTACCGGAGATTCATACAAGACTACGCGACGATAGCAGCTCCGCTGCACGACTGTCTCAAAAAGGACAGAGTAAACAAATTTACCATGACGGACGAGGCCAGAAGGGCGTTTAATCAGTTGAAAGAAAGCCTGATTTCGGCGCCAGTCTTGACACACCCCGACTTCAACAGACACTTTTATATACAATGTGACGCGTCAACGGACGGAGTGGGCGGGGTTTTATTTCAGTTAGACGACGACGGTAATGAGCGGCCAATAGCATACATTTCGGCCAAACTTAACAAAGCGCAGCGCAACTACAGTATTACGGAGCTAGAGTGCTACGCCGCAGTCCTGAGCGTCAAGCGATTTCGGCCGTATGTGGAGGGACTCCCTTTCACGGTTATAACTGACCACGCGAGTCTGAAATGGTTGATGAACCAAAAGGATTTGTCGGGAAGACTCGCGAGGTGGAGCTTAAAACTCCAGGCTTATGACTTTGAAATTCAGCATCGAAAGGGGTCTCAAAACGTCGTGCCAGATGCGCTGTCGCGGATGAACATGGAAGAGATAGCGGTAAAGGACCGAATGCTAGATGTATGCTTGGACTCGCCATTTTTCAACACAGACGAATACGAGGAGCTTAAAAAGACTGTGACCAACAACCACGACAGGCTACCCGAACTTTGTATATCGGACGGTTATGTATACAAACGGACACAATTTAATAGTGGGGATGACCTTCAGCAGGACCACGCCTGCAAACTCTGGGTGCCGACAGAGCTGCGCCGTGGGCTCCTAGAATCTTCGCATGACTCACCGTCTGTTGGTCACGGTGGACTTCATAAAACTTTGATGCGCCTAAGAGAAAAATATTATTGGCCCGGTATGGTAACCGACGTCCAAAATTATGTAAAAGCTTGCGAAATCTGTAAGGGCAACAAAACGCAAAACGCCTTCCACAAGGCATTAATGGGCAAACAGCGTGTCACTGAAAGGCCGTTTCAACGTTTATTCATTGACTTCATGGGTCCTTACCCCCGTACGTGTTGTGGAAATGTCTATGTGTTTGTGTGTTTAGATCACTTCTCGAAGTTCGTATTTTTAAAACCAATAAGAAAAGCCGCTGCTGCCGAAGTTATTAAGTTCTTAGAGAACGAAGTTTTCCACATTTTTGGTGTGCCAGAGTATATCCACTCGGACAACGGGAAACAATTTGTCTCGGACGTATTTAGGCAGTTCCTGGAAAAGTATGGTACGCAGCATAATAGGACTGCATTTTATGCACCACAAGCCAACGCAGCAGAGAGGGTTAACCGTTCCGTGCTACAAATCGTGAGGTCATATATTAAGGGCGACCAAAAGAATTGGGATAAGCACATTAGCGATGCCGCTTGCGCTCTCCGCAGTGCTGTGCATTCTGCGATCAATGATACCCCGTATCATGCAGTCTTCGGTATGCCTATGATACAGCATGCTGCATCATATGAGCTATACCGAAGACTGGGCGCGGTTAGAGATGCGGACTGCGAGGTCGGAATGGTGGCAGATAAAACACAGCTTATCCGAAATAAGATAGTGAAAGAATTAAAGCTAGCCCATGAACGGAGCAAGAAGACTTACAATACCAGAAGTCGAGAAGTGAAGTTTCAAATTGGACAAGTGGTGTACCGCCGAAACTTCAAACAGAGTTCACAAGTCGAAAACTACAACGCTAAACTTGCCCCAAAACAGGTTAAGTGCGTTGTATTGAAAATAATCGGAAATTCCATGTACGAACTTGGTGACTCTAGTGGCAAGAAGATCGGGGTATACCACGCTAAGGATATCTTTGTGGCATAGTGTATTTGGTTAGTTATGTTTTATGTTGCATGTCTAGTGTTGGAGACTGTTCGTGTTTGTTGTATAAGTAATGACTTGACTTACATAGATTTACCACCCAGTGTCATTAACTACTTGACTAGATATACGTGTATTTATATTTTTATTTTACTTCTTGACTAGATATATATGTATTTATATTTTTACTTGACTACTTGACATTCTATTTCGATATATTTCATAGTTACGGAAAATTTTTTATCTGTGATATTTACTTATTTCCTTGACTACTTATTTGGTTATTATCGTATTTTTTTTATTTTTGTTAATTACTTTTATTATTTTTTTTTATGATTTATTTATTTAATTATTTATTTATTTATTTATTTGGTTATTTATCAATCTGTGATATACGCATAAGTGGTAAAACTGTACGTAGACGTAGTAGTGACCTGTGACGTAGTTTGCATATGCAACAGCAGATACACCCACCCAGTGATGAGGCAGTTTAGAGTAAGAAAACTCATAAGCCCGGCTTGGTCGTGGGTCGAGGCCACACGTTGGACGGCACATAAGCAACAGGATGCGTTAGAATTTCTTTACGCGCACGCTCCATGGTTCGGTAAAGCAGTTGCGAGTACGTGTATGTGTAGGTTTGGACGGTTGAGAAAGATGAGTGATTAAATCGGGCGATCGGAGATTGAGTAGTTGAGGCATGAGTGACATCCTCGGCCATGTCGTACCCAATAAAATGCTACTAAGAAAGTCCGAGAAGTTTAATATCAAAGTTACGGTGCAGTAAAAAGGTTTCGCGAATAAGATCGTGTGAAGTTATATGTATAATAAAGTTACATACACATATTCATATAAGTGTTAACTGAAAGAAAAAAAAAAAACGGTGATTTTTAGTGACCCGTATCTACGGAGCAGTTACCAGGTATCGTTTGCAACTCCAGTTATCGGAATCCGAGGTAAGTGAACTTGAATATTTAGAAGAAATTATGGAAGAATAAAAGCCAGATGCAGGTTGGGAATATTTTTATAAAAGTAGATATATATATATATATTGTTTTTCTTCAAACGTTTCTTCGAAAATTACAAAGTTAAATCGTACTGATAACTACTCATAG
>NW_023458712.1:0-13231 GCF_013731165.1 Rhagoletis pomonella
ACTTTTCTCACTAAGTTAGCAATATATGAATGAATAATGCTAGATGAATAAAACATTTAAATATACACATACTTTTATAAGCATTTTTTATATGTTTATGTGGGATTCGTTATCGTCCACTTGGCGTTACTATACTTATTAGGCAATCAATGATGATGAAATCAAGATCAAGGCTATTTATAATATTAGCATTTGATTTGACTCATATAATAAAATTTAAATAGGGTAATAAAAAATAAATATATTCTTTGACAGCAACATTGAGTTTAAGATTATTTCCACATTTTTTATTGAATCATATTATGAAACATAAAATAGATTACTAAGGTATATGTATATTTAAATATGTTCTTTATCAACAGTTCACCTCAATGCTTTTTATATAGTTATGAAATGTGTATAAATAAGCTAATACTGTACATTAGAAATTATTACTTTGTTTAAAGCTACTAAAACACATCATGCCTGGAGTAAATCGAATCCTCAATAGCGAGCATCATTGAGAGTACAACTTCGATTTTGAATTGGAGATGTTGTGCTTTGAAGACATGAAAAACCCTTATATATGTATTGAAGATGAAGATGAGGGTCCCCGGTTACAGGTTTTGGGCATCCCAGTCAGAGCAGCCCATGCTTTTTTTTAACAAAAAATGGGATGAAGAGGATGACAATATCAAATTTTTAACAGTGGTTGGCGTTGAAATTGAAGAGTATATTATGGAGCAACACCAAAACCAACATGAATATAAAAGAAGGGGTTTAGATATTAAGACTAAGTTAAGGTATTATAGTAGAACAAATAGGGAAGCGATATATGATATAGAAGTTTATTCTAAATCACATAATAATATTGTATTTGAATATAACTTAACTGTTGAATTAGTATTTAGAAATTTAAAATTAAATTATATAGAACCATAAATTTATTAAAAAGCTACAGCGTTTATTTGAATATAATATTATTTATATGAGAGTTATTTATGAAAAAAGATTTATTTATAAATCGTTAGTCGTTGGAAAAGGTTTTATAACCAATATAATTAATAAGCTTCCTATTGAACTTCATTTGCCTAGTTATCAATTTTGTGAACCTGGAACGAAACTACGGAAACTTTTAGTAAGAGGATATTGAGGGATTAATCTACTAGACACTGCTTGTTGAGTACATGATATATCATATTTATATAATAAAGATTTACATAACCGACATATTGCTGATAAAAAATTAACTGAGAAGGCTTGCGAAAGAGTTAAAGCGAAGGATAGCAATCTTAGTGAGAAAACAAATGCTTGGTTAGTTACAAATATAATGAAGACAAAAACGAAATTTGGTATGGGGAACATTTATAGTAAAACTAAGAAAGTGGGAGGAAAAACTGGTTATCAGCTCTTCAAACATGCTTTAAAAAGTGCTAAACAAAATTTAAAGAAAAGTAATAACTTAAAAGATGCAATAAAAATTTCATGAAAGGTTGTAAATAATATTTTTAGAGGGAAAAATTCTATAATAAAAGCACCACGTGTAATACCATTACCTAAATCTGGAGGATTTCTCCCAATAACGCCTTTATTCGTAGCATTAGGAGCACTTGGAAGTCTATCTGGCGGTACAGCAGGAATTATTAAAACAATCAATGCTATAAAAACTGGAAAGGAGCAGTTATTGGAGGCGAAACGTCATAATAATACAATGGAAGCTATTTCAATGGGAAAAGGAATGTTTTTAAAGCCTTATAAAAAGGGATTCGCATTATATTTAAAACCATACCAAAAAAACTCTTAATGAAGCTACCCAGAAGACCTCTTACTGATGTAGACTTAAAGAAGTATTCAAAATTTATTCCAAATTTTAGAGAGTTATTCATGTGTGACAGTTTACCCCGTAAACCATTTAAGAGAGAATGTGGAATAATAAATTTGGTTAGTTCAAAGGGTCCAGAACGCATTGGGTAGCTTACTGGAAAAACGATAATGAGATTGATTACTTCGATAGCTTTGGAAACTTACAGCCTCCTAAGCAAATAATAAAGTATTTAGGAAAAAACATTAAATATAACTATAATAAACAGCAAAGCTATAATTCATATAATTGCGGACATTTATGTTTAAAATTCTTATTATCAAAATAAATAAGTAAATATAAAACCTTCTTTTATTTCAAATTAAATTTAATTTGTTCTGATCATCAACATCAACAGACCTTTCCATACATATATATGTATATATACACGAACATATTAAATACTTAGCAATCAACTATGTACACATTATTAACACACTTTTCTAGGGGTGGAGCATCTATATATGTATATACATATGTACGTATGTACGTTTGTTTATATTTCTGACTGCATGCCAACACACTTTACTAATTTTCGACATATAAACCACCTGGTATCGGATTTCTTAGATTTTAATCAGCGGTACACCCTGTTATCGATTCCGGTTCTGAATGGTATAGGATTTCTCAGCTTTCCATCAGCGGTACAACCTGTGATCGATTCCGGTTCTGAATGGTATCGGAATTCTCGGATTTCCATCAGCGGAACACCCTGTGATCGGTTCCGGTTCCGGACTCAGATTTGTCACCAGCGACATCTTGCGGCTTTTATCTGGGTTCTGAACTTGGATTACGATCGGCAACATTTTTTGGCGGAGAAGCAAAGCTTGCGGCAGAGCACCAGCAAACCGTATAGCGGTTCTGGACCGGTGCAAGCAGAATCGGCATAACTATACTACTCATATGTATACTAGAGTGCCAGTTACTGTCGAAATTCGACAGTGTTTCTAGTTTTAGAAGCCTTGGAGAGGATTTCTAACTTAACAAAATAAAAATAAAAAAATAAATAAAAACTTATACGGTACAAATTAACTAACTGGAAAATCTTCTCCTAAAACGTAACTAAATTTTTTTTTTTATCTGAGAAGGTCTTTGGACGACTTGGAATTGACCTGATACATTCAAGTTTATCGATAAATTTCAATGATTTGATGCATATCGATAGTTCGATGAATTTCAAGAACACTAAAATTCGATAACTCAACAAAATTCGTTAACTCGACCAATTTCGATAACTGTGAAATTCGATGGCTCGATAAATTTAGATAACTCAAAAATGTAAAAACTTTGGATACCTTTATAAATTTTTACTTTTGACATCTCCACATTTTTCGAAAACTATCTAAACATTTTGATAACTCGTTACACTCTGTTAAGACGATTAAATGCGATACGCAGTGATAAATCGATAAGCTTATATAACCTTGAAATTTCGATAAATCGATATATTTTGAAAATTCCATAAACTTCGCTTCGTTGAACCAACCAATTTCAGTAGATCAATAATTATCGATAACTCTGTAAGTTGAAAGAACTCCATATATTACGACACCTCGATAAATTTCGTTAAGTCTATAAATAATGATAATTCAATAAATATCGATAACTTGATACATTTCTTTAACTTGACAAATTTCGTTAATTCCACACGTTTATATAGCTCGATAACTATCCGTAAATTTGGACAACTAAGTTTCTGTGTCTATAAATTTCGACAACTCAGTAAACATTGATCAGTTTGAATAATTCGATACGTTGCGATAACTTAATAAGCATGGATAAATTTCGATAATTATAAACTTCGATGATTCGATTAATTTCAGTAACCTTTATGGCTGATTTTATTCCGATTCCTATCGGAAAATTTCAGCTCTGTTAACCTAATTCTTATGTATTTCTCATTGTCTCCATTTTCGCCTTTATCTCAATTTTCGTCTTTATCTTCACTTTTGCCTTTTTTTGTCTTCATCGTTATCACTTGTTTCTTCATCTTCATATTTATCTTTATTTCAAAGTTTAATTTCAAATACGAAGTAAAACAAAATGCGATACGCTTGAATTGAACAGGTTGCAAAAACAACCATTAACAAATATGGAAATTTTTAAACGACGATTTTCAACCAATTTCGAAACTACAAAAACTCTCCTCATCTACAGAAAATTACTTTCCAACGGTGTTTCTGGTTTTGAAATCGGTAACTTTACCTTGGTCATCATCTTTGTTTTTATCTTTCACATCTTTGCTTATATCCTTTCCTTTTTCTATTCACGTAGATGAGATGAGGTGCGATGACGTGATAATGTGATGTGATGTCATGTAATGTGATCACATTCCATGTTCCGATTAGTGTATCGATAACCCTCTTGATAACTGTGTTGATAAAAATACCGATAACAATATCCATACACATATAGAAAAATACAACGATTGTAAAATCGATTAATTCAGCGATAAATATAACAATCATCAGTATCGATTATTGTACATATCGTTAACAATATAAATGACTAAATCGATAACAAAATCAATTATTTAATCGATTGTTATACCGATAACAATATCCATTACTGTATCGATAACAATACCGATTATTATATTGATTATTAAATCGATTACAATAGCGGTTATTTAATTAATAACAGTATCGATAAAAATATCGATTATTTTATCGATAGCAATATCGATTATTATATCGATAAGAATATCGAGTTTTATATCGACAACAATATCGATCTTCATCCTCGTCCTTTTCTTCATATTTATCTTTATTTTTGCATATTCCTCTTCACCTTTACCTTAAAGTGATTAAATTTACTTTGATCTTCGTTGTTGCCATGTACTTCTAGGCATCTTTGTTTTTGTTTTTATTCTCAAACCGCTAAACCGCTGAGAACCATTTCCATGTGCATTATTCCTCTTGAATTTGACAATTTACTCCCAACCAACCAACTGCCGCTAAAGAAGTTTCACTTCATAAATTCAAGAAATGTTCTTACCCTTTCAGTTACCCTAATTCGTCTTTTCGTCTTTATCTTCACCTCTGCCTTCTTTTTTTTTTGACTTCATCGTTATCATTTATTTCTTCATCTTCATATTTATCTTTATTTCAAAGCTTAATTTCAAATGTGTAGTGAAACAACAGGCGAAACATGTCAAATTGAACATGTTGCAGCAACATCTATACGCAATTCGAAAATGTTTAAACGACGGTTTTGGCCGTAATTTTCAACCAATTGTGAAACCATAAAAACTCTCATCTACGGAAAAATGCCTTTCCAACGGTGTTCTTGGTTTTGAATTCGGTTCGGTAGAATCGCCACGGAGACAAAATTTATGTTAGCGTATTAATATATACATATACACTGGCGAAAATACAATTAGGGACGCGACATTTTGCAAGTTTTGACCGATTTCAAAAAAGGAGGAGTTTATCAATTCGTGCGAATATTTTTATACCCGAGCGCACTTGTGCACAAGGGTATATTAATTTTGTTCACATAACGGTTGTTTGTAACAGTCAAAACGAATCGAGATAGATATAGACAAATGTATACATAAATGATCAGGATGAAAAAAGAAATCGATTAAGCCATGTCTGTCTGTCCGTCCGTCTGTCCGTCTGTCCGTCCGTCCGTGTACACGATAACTCGAGCAAAAATTGAGATATCTCAACGAAATTTGGTATGTAGATTTCCCTAAATCCAAGGTAGGTTGGTATTGAAAATGGGTGAAATCGGATTGTAACCACGCCCACTTCCTATATAACGGTAATTTCCAGAAATACGAAAACTGCGATATTTAAGTAACTACTGAAGATAATTCACTCAAAATTGATATTTACAAGAACTTCTAGACGAAAAATAAGAGTATTATAAATTTTTGGAAAATGGGCGTAGCCACGCCCACTTATGGTTACATGTATATATCTTGGTAACCGCTGCACCAATTTCTTCCAAACTTAGCACAGCTGTTGGCCTTGATACAGCATACTAAATGGCCGAAAATTTAAAAAATCGGACAATAACCACGCCCACATCCCATATGACGGTAATTTTCGGAAATACGAAAACTGCGATATTTTAGTAACTACTGAAGATTATTCACTCAAAATTAATATTTACAACAATTTTTAGACGGAAACTAAGAGTGTTGTAAATTTTTGGAAAATGGGCGTAGTCACGCCCACTTATGGTTACATGTGTATATCTCGGTACCCGCTGAACTAATTTCTTCCAAACTTGGCACAGTTGTTGGCCTTGCTACAGCATAAAAAATCGCCGAAAATTTTTAAAATCGGGCGATAACCACGCCCACATCCCATATAAATTTAATTTAGAGAAATACAAAATCTTCGATAAATCAGTAAATATTGAAGCTAATTTATTCAAAATTGATGCTTGCAACAGTTCTCTACCAGGGAATACGTTAATGGTAAAATTTTGGAAAATGGGCGTGGCACCGCCCACTTATGATCACATATAGGTATATCGGTAACCGGTCTACCAATTTGTACCAAACTCGGTGTGGTTATTGTGCTTGCCACATATAAGCAAAACGTTGAAAATTATTGAAATCGGACTAAAATTACGGTCGCTTTTCATATAACGGTTAATTTCAGAAATGCTTGAAACTTCAATATTTCGAATTTGAAGGACGCTAATTTACTCAAAATTTATACACCCCGGCTTACCATCTAGCGGTAAGTTTCGGAAAGGTGATAAAACATATATTTAATACTTGCGCCGGGTATTTAGTGTTCGGCTCCGCCCGAACTTAGACTTCTTTACTTGTTTTTATGTATATATGTTACCGCATAACTTTGGACTACTTGAACTGATTTCGATAATTCCTTTTTATCGGAAAGGTGGTCCCTCAAGGGTGGTCCCATACTAATTTGGTTTAGATACGGTCATTGGATCATGAAGAAATTGACGATCTATTTTTATAAGAGAATTGAAGTCGCTTGTGTTTTTTGTTTAAAAATTACTTGCTTTTTTTTATGAAAGAATAGCTCGATATCTACCAAAAACCATAAGTCCAAACTTCAATCTTTGTACAGAAGTAAAGAAAATTCGACAAAGTGCCATAACAATTTTGAGCTTTTTAATTCTATTTTTTATTGATATTTTTACATGGACGTTGTTTTATAAACCTCACCGCCCCTTTTTTTCTCGTTAGACATTTATCCATGTAGACCCATCAGCAAATGTTTCTTAAATGGCAGTTTACTTGAAATCATCCATTGTTGTTATTTAAACTACGGGCGATACAAAAAACCGTTTGTTCTTTTCCTCCACTCTCTGGCTCTGCACTAGAGTATATGTTTTACTGTGCGAGAGAAGAAGGCAGATAATATTGTAGGGGATTTCGTTTTTCATTTATCTTCTTCCTTAATTTGCTACTTACGATGATCTAGCAAGGACAATATAAATAAGTTAACAATTTTAACTTAAACACTAAAAATATTACATCATACACAAAAATCTTCATTTTGAAGATATTTTCAGTGTAAAATTTTTTCATAAAAAACAGCCCAAAAAATATTTATTTTCAAGATAAATCTTGACTTATGGCAGCGCTGAATGCGTATGCAGTGGCTCTCATTGGTAAACATGTATTAGTAAGACTCGTTGCCCCCTTCATGTTTGCCCGTGATTTACCCCTCAATCAAGCCCGCGAAATGGGCTCGCTTCCCTGTACGGGCAAAAAAGCCACTACGGGCAAATGTGCCCATGTCTGTTCTCATTACATGGCCTGGACGATAAATTCGTTCAAACCATTGAAGTCGCCGGGGACCGATAGCTTCATACCTGCGCGGCTGCAAAGGACTCTAAAGGTGTCGTGCAATTGGTTGGATCCTTACTTATGCGAACTGCGTGAGGACCGGGTACATTCCCAAGGCTTGGAGGGTAGTCAGTGTTGCGTTCGTCCCGAAGTCCGGAAAAGGCCGTCATGTTTCCATGGTAGGTCATGTTTTAGGCCTACCATCTCTTCGTTTTTACTAAAAACGCTTTTGCTAAACTCGCTAGAGAGACTGATAGACCTGTACATAAGAAACGCGATTCCTCGTGACTGTCTTTCAAGAGCTCAATATGCTTATTGCAAGAAAAGGTCAGTGAATACCGCTCTGAACACATTGGTAAAGTTGTCAGGGGAAGTCTTCAACGATGTCGCTCCAGAAACCAAAAAATGCCGATGAAATTTATGTTTGTGGCGACTGTGCTGTCGCTCATCGTGAAGTTGATATGTCTTCGCATAATGCTGTCGCTGTACAACAACAACAACAACAGTACATTAACTCAAAACGAAAAACTAATGGTTTTCCAACTACCCTTACTTATAACGGAGTTGTTTCTGAGAACCCACAGAACTCATGCGACTTGTTTGCTGAATTTTTTCAAGGTGTATATGAAAAGTATGACAACCAAAGTCTTCCTACGGTTTCTTTACCATCTCTGCCTGAAATATCTGCGTTTGTAGTTGAGGAATCTGACGTAACTCTTGCGATATCTGAACTAAAGTATGATGGTAAATCTGACGCTGATGGTTTTTGCTCGGTATTCTTCAAACTATGTGCGGACTCCCTTGTGGGTCCCATCACTCGGATTTTTAATAGCTGCCTCTCTAGTGGTGTTTTTATTGATGCATGGAAGGTCTGTTCTATCACTCCAATTTACAAATCAGGCGACCGTAATGATATACGTAACTATAGGCCTATAGTGAAACAGAGTACATTAGCCAAGCTGTTCGATAGCATCATTCATTCTAAACTTTACCTTCACGTATGTAACATTATAAGCAATTGTCAGCATGGGTTCATGCCTGGTAGATCCACATGTTCAAACTTACTCTTAGTCACCAATGATATCGTGAAGGCATTTAATTGCCAATCACAATTAGATGTGATATATACCGATTTCTCCAAAGCGTTTGATAAGGTTGACCACGTTGTCCTACTGCATAAACTAAAACTCTATGGTATTACTGGAGAGCTTCTGCAATTCTTTGCTAGTTTTCTTAGCGGGAGGAAGTTATTTGTGAAAATGGGTTCAGTCTCCTCAAATACCAGTGTCAATGCTTGGTCAAGTATTCCGCAAGGTACCCATTGTGGTCCGCTATTATTTTTGCTTTTCATCAATGATTTACCCTCCCACTTTAAATTCACGAAATGCCTGATGTTTGCCGATGATGTTAAGCTTTTGCTGCAAGTTGACAGTCTTTCTGATTGCAGGAAGTTGCAAGCGGATTTAAGTATTTTTGAAACTTGGTGTACATCAAATAACTTGTACTTGAATACCAAGAAATGTGCTATTGTATCGTATACCAGAAAATTAGAGGCGTTTCTTTTTGATTACTCTTTGTGCAACATTGTGCTTAATCGTTGCTCCGATATGAAGGATCTAGGGGTGATCTTTGATACAAAGCTTACATTTAGCAAGCACATTGACTTCATTGTCTCTAAGTCGTTTGCGCTATTTGGCTTCATTCGTAGAAATACTCGTGATTTTAAGGACCCTAACACGCTTAAATCATTATTTGTTGCCCTTGTTCGTAGTCGACTGGAGTATTGCTCTTTGATATGGAACCCCTACTACGATGTATACTCTGGTAAAATTGAAAGGGTTCAGAAAGTCTTTACAAAATATGCCTTATACAACATGAGCTGGGATGATGGCCCTCCATCATACACTAGTAGACGTAAGCTTTTGGGTTTGCAATCTTTGCATAACCGCAGACTTTATAATTCATTTATATTTGTATACAATGTGGTCAATAACAAAATTGACTGTGATCTTATCAATTCCTTATTTAATGTATATTTACCCCAAAGAAACTTAAGATGTAATCGTTTATTCGTTGAGCCAATTAGCAGAAATAACTATTCGCTGAATGAGCCTATCACTAGATGCGTTCGTCTTTGCAATAAATATGCCGATGTTATCGATTGTTTTCCTTATTTAATTAAATATTAATTGTTGTTGTACTATATTTATGTCGTCTTTTGACACTAATTTTAAGTGGATAAATTGTCTAGTCTGTAAGATTCATGTAATCAGTAGACCGAATAAATAAATAAATAAATAAATAAATAAATAAATAAATAAATAATAAGAATTACCTACTGCTTACTTCGTGACAGAACTGTCGCGGCGGGGTGGGGGAGCGTCTGCACTCAGTGCAGAGTCCTGGTTAAGGGACGATTTCTATACACCCTTTTTGATCTGGCTCAAGGTTACCTGAACCAGGTAACTAGGTGGGCGATCAACAGCGGCTGTCGTAGAAGCCTAACATTGAGGAAAGGGTAGGAAAATGTCGGTTGCATTGTACTGCTGTAGGAGATCTATCCGTTAAAGGTGGGGTGTCTTGCGCAAATTAATTCATTGGCGCTAGGAATCCAAATTTAAGCCTATATGGTTTTAAGGAAGTCACTAGGGAAGGCTACACTTGTAGAACAGGAATTAGCGCATTAGAAACCACACCTACGCTGGCGCTTAACATATTTACATATGTTGAACACGGCGCCTGCGGGCATTGCAGACGGAATTTTAAAACACGTAACCTCTCAAGAGCTAGTCATGGGGGTTCAGACAAGCCATTGTGCACTTGGTATTCATGCGGTGAAACTGGGAACTTCAACTGATCCTTTTGTATCAGCTGTCAAGAGGAAGATGAGGTAGAATCATCTCCACACTTTCATTTATACTGTGCAACCTTCAGCCACATTCGCAATTTCGTAATCGGCTTGCGGCGTTAACTTAACCCAACCTAAGCTGTACTTCTTTGTGCTATGAAATAGTTGGTCACATTAGTTATACATACGTAGTAGTTTTAAAATCAATTGAATTTAAGACTAAAAAGATGGAAATAAAATTATAGTTTAAAAAACTAAAAACTCACTTTTATTACAATGTGAACTAAAATGTAAAAAATAATTTATTGAAATATAGATTTCTTTTAAGAGGAATAGGGTGTTCCCTAACTTTATTTAATTAAACTTTTAAAACCAAATTAAAATAGGATTAAAGTAATTGACAATAAAATTAACTTTGCCGGAAAACAAAGCGTGTGGTGCTTCTTAGATTTTATAGTCCTGCTATTGACAATATTCAATAATACTGAACTGAAAATAGAAAGTTCAAACCAATTGATATCAATCACCTTTACATTTTTGTATGTAGAATAATGGTTGATAAGGTTTAAGGCTAATATATGCTCTTTATTAACATTTCGGTGTAGTAAGAAATGCTCTAAAACCATTTTAATCACACATACAAAAGTTAAGCTTAAGATTTTACGACGGTTAACACATCTTGTGAATCCCCTAATTATGTTCAAAATGCGATTGAAACCGCTTGTCATATGACCTATTTCGGTGTACATACATACACACATATGTAATTAAATAAATACAAATTTAGTGGAGTTATTGAGAGCAGATAAATTTACAGGTATCTACCAAATACAATTTTTGGACCTATACAATTACCATTGAAAATTTCTGCAAAATACTTACCTGTAAATTTAAAAACAATTAAATTATTCGTTTTATTCTGCGGAACTAAACTCACAAGATCTTTTAAAAACGATGTATTTCACCTAATCAGCCTCCTTCTATATTGGCTGCATAACATGTACTGAAATTAGATGTAGAAGTAAAGAAAAATGTTCACAAAAACCTTAAGAATGAAGCCTTCTAAGTTCTTTACACGTTTGAATTGACTAATAGGATGAACATAAGTATATATGTGGGTAAATGCATTGCACCTATGGTGTAGGTAGGTTGGAGAAGTTAGGATAGAAATCGAAAAAAAAACCATTTTCTGCATTCTAAACACTTCAATTGAAATTTGCTTCGGGATAAAAGTTGTGCTCAATGTCATTCTAGCATAGGGCTGCCATAATATTTAAACCATAGTTTTGTGGCACAATCCATAGAGCTGAATGATTGATGATGATCAAACACTCAAGTTCTGAATTTTTTTTATCATAAAAGAACAAATTTCTGTTAACGGTGACGTAACTTGGAAAATGTTTGGCGCTTTTAACGTGGTATTGATTGCTTTAGCACCCTTAGCAAATTTCCACATATCCTGCAATGCGCTTCATGATCATGGTAGGCTGACTGAAATGAAGCCATTCTAAAAGACTTACCCAATAAGGACTGAAAAAGGTGCTTCACTGCATGCTTCCTAGAAAGGGGTTTCCTATTTACACTTTTCTTATATTATTTAGCATTACAAATAGCATTCAATAAGCATTTAAGTCTCAATAACACTTACAGCATTACAAATAGCATTCAATAAGCATTTAAGTCTCAATAACACTTATTTGGTCTGAACCTTAATTATTTAAGTTCCTTAAAGAAGTATGATTTTGTGAAATAAAAAGAGCTTTAAAAGAACTTCTTCGAAAGGCCTTCAGAAGTACGTCCTACAAATGCACAATTTTGACATTTTGGAGGGGAAATTGAAAATGCGTGCTGGGAAATTTTTTGCCAGCAGGATTGCGGCACACGCTTGCATTTTTCTCAACATTAATTTGAATCAACAAGTTCCTTAAACTTAAAAATTAACAGTCTCGTTGCGATTTACTAATGAAAGAAATATGTAAATATTTGTTTATTCAATCAATTTAGTTAATTCCGAACATTTGAAAGGTACTCGGCTGAAAAAGCTGCCTTCGTAATCGGAACACACTATCGATATAGGAAATCCGACAGTGACTTCCACAAAGAAATTAAGGCGTATGTTAAAGAAAGTCAGAATAAGAAAAAATATACGTATAGGTCCTGTTTTGTTTTCCTCTTAAAATAATTTAAAAATGTGTTATGCACGAAATGCAACTGTGGACAACAGCTGGCAGTGAAGCTTACAAAAGTTTGCTAATTCCTGTTCGCGCAAAGCAGTAAATTTCTCTATTTGGGAGAGTAAGATACCTTATTCTCTGAATTCTGGTACTGGCTAATTCTGATTGGCATTTGCATAGCGAACAGAACTATTGTTCAACATGTTAGAAAAAAGGTTTCATTATCGATTTTCCATTATTAATGATAGAAAGCTTAACCTATTTTTCAAAGCAAAAATCTGCTAAAAATTAGATGGGTGTCTACATTGACCGTCAACAAAAAACCAGGACAATTTAAGTGTGAACCAGGACACCAGGATAATTCGTTTAAATCAGGACAAATCCTGGAAAATCAGGACGTCTGGCAGCCCTATTCTAGCAAGCCTGTTAGTCGATTTTGATTTTTTGAGTAAATTTTTTTACTTTTATTAGTTACATTTACCATCCTTGATTTGACATGGATTAATATCACTTTTGTAGTTGAAACATCAGACGGATGGGAAATAGGTAATTTTTAGAAAACTTGGGTACGCTGAATTCAATGG
>NW_023458712.1:13331-14486 GCF_013731165.1 Rhagoletis pomonella
AAAGAAAGAAAAGAGATATAAAACGTGTTTTTACCAAAAACACAATATGCACAAGGGTATATTAATTTTGTTCACATAACGGTTGTTTGTAACAGCCAAAACGAATCGAGATAGATATAGACAAATGTATACATAAATACTCAGAATGAATAGAGAAATCGATTAAGCCATGTCTGTCTGTCCGTCTGTCCGTCCGTCCGTGTACACGATAACTCGAGCAAAAATTGAGATATCTCAACGAAATTTTGTATGTAGGTTTCCGTTATTCCAAGGTAGGTTGGTATTGAAAATGGGCGAAATCGAACTGTAACCACGCCCACTTCCCATATAACGGTAATTTCAAGAAATACGAAAACTGCGATATTTTAGTAACTACTGAAGATAATTCACTAAAAATTGATACTTACAACAATTTTTAGACGGAACATAAGAATATTATAAATTTTTGGAAAATGGGCGTAGCCACGCCCACTTATGGTTACATGTGTATATCTTGGTAACCGCTACACCAATTTCTTCCAAACTTGGCACAGTTGTTGGCCTTGGTACAGCATACTAAGTGGCCGAAAATCGGAAAAATCGGACAATAACCACGCCCACATCCCATATAACGGTAATTTAGAGAAATACAAAATCTTCGATAAATCAGTAAATATTAAAGCTAATTTATTCAAAATTGATTCTTGCAACAATTCTTTACCAAAAAAAAAGTTTATGATAAAATTTTGGAAAATGGGCGTGGCACCGCCCACTTATGATCACATATATATATCTCGGTAACGTTCCACCAATCTGTACCAAACTCGGTATTTTTATTGTGCTTGCCACATAAAGAAAAACGTCGAAAATTATTGAAATCGGACTAAAATTACAGCCGCTTTTCATATAACGGTGAACTTCAGAAATACTTGAAACTGCAATATTTCGAAATTTAAGGACGCTAATTTACTCAAAATTGCTACACCCCGGCTTACAATCTAGCGGTAGCTTTCGGAAAGGTGAAAAAAACATACATTTAATACTTGCGCCGGGTATTTAATGTTCGGCTCCACCCGAACTTAGACTTTCTTACTTGTTTTATTTAAAAATATAACAAAAGTTCAATTGAGAGGGAGGGGGTATAAAATTTTGCAAGAGATATTAAAATAATTCAAC
>NW_023458712.1:14586-24527 GCF_013731165.1 Rhagoletis pomonella
GAATGGCAGTCAAAAGTTTTCCACTTCTGCGCACGGAACCATCCTCCATAGGAAAATTATCTCGTATAATTTTCTAGTTTAGCAACCGATAGTCGCAGCAGACCCATCTTTTTTACTAGCAATTACTATAGGGGACGCATAGTTACAAAAACTGGTTTGAATAATGCCGACTTCCAACCATTCCTCTACTTGTTTACATTGAAAATTCTTTCTTACATATGCCATACAATGTACGTTGTTCATTGCTCACTTCACCGCAAAAATTAACTTTGTTAAAAATGTCGCGTCTAATCAAGCACAAGCTGCATCCAGTGTCGACCAGTGCATTAACTTGTAACCCTCCAACAACTAATGTTTTAAATGCTAAATTAAACACTTTCTTCTGTTCGTCTATTACATTAGCTTTGTCGCTTTCTTTTTTGACTGTAGCAACATCCTTATGCGTGCACTCGAAATATTTGTGTCCTACTCCCTGACACTTAAAACACTTTACTTGTTTGCTGTTGCAATCACGCATCAAATGAGTTGTGCTTCCCCATCTAAAACATGTTTTCGAAGTTTGGTTAGCTGTTGCATTCCCTACATTCTGCTGACTGATACTCTTTAAACTCTGCATACTTGACCTGCCATAAACTTTTTCATAAATTTTTATTTGCTCCTTGAGCTCGCTAATCGACTTGGCCTGATACAACACCGTTTTGTTCCCCCTCGAGTCAGGTATACCCTTTATGAATTATCAAATTATACTAGGTTCGTCAATTTTAATAGCTTTTCCAATTTCCATGAGTGCATACAGGTACTCACGAAATCTTTCATTTGATTTTTTCTTGCGATTTCGTAACTTGTTATGCACATCTGACGTCGATAATTGTAACACAAATTCAGCAATGAGCGCCTCTTTTTGCAACTGCCAGCTGACAATGCCTCGTTGACTCCTAACAAATAACTTTGCTACACCTTTGAGCAGCTGCTTACTTTAAATGAATCTTTGAATATTGTTCCACCCATCTGCTGTAGCACTTTCCTCAAATTCATTTACCCACTGCCTAACATCCATGGGATCATCTCCACTGAACCGCGACAAACTTTCCCCGATATCTCTAAAAGTGAACACTGATCTACCAACCGACTCAACACCGATGGCGAAGCCTTGAACTGTATTGTCAGGCGCATCTTCATAGGATGAACCCATTTCTGAATTGTCATCGTCCTCACCGAGAACCGTATCAAACCCGAAGTGCTCCAATAAATGATGCGAGCGTCCAGAGGTGGAAAAATTCAAATCACGGAGAGCAATTTGTAATTGTTTTACGTTAAATATTAAAATCTTTTGCCTGTCCATGTTGCACAGTCACCCCTTTACAAAAGTTACTTAAAATTGATAAATATTATCTTATTGTATGCGAAAATATATGACAATGTACATATGCATAGGCAAAATCAAAGCAATCAATTAAATGTAAATATGTATTTATCTACACATACTACTTTTAACATAAAATATTCGAAAACTATCTGCTTCCTTCTGTCTTCAACTCATTCATTCTTTTTGTTTTGTTCTGCTTCACTCGTTGTTTCAACTTGCTTGTATTCTTCTCGTTACTTCAGTTCTGCTTCGTATTTTATGCAATTTCAATTAGACTGCAACTGCTTCAATTTGAATTCTGCAACGTATTTCTATTTTTCGGCTTTTCCAATTAGATTTTCTCTTCCGAACTTCTAATTCTGCACAAATCACCTTCAGCTTCTTATCTTTGTCAACTGCCTGCAACTCAATTTCTTACTTTTCGCTTTCTACTTCAATTCATATTTTCCAATCAGATTCTTGACTTTGAATTCTAGTTCTGCTTACTTCTGCTTCGCCGTGAAAAGTGCTTGCGGCTTTTGCACGTTACGTTTGAGTTGAGACGCCACTTGGCTGCTCTGGTTGAGTTGTCTTCGCAGCGGACTATGCTTTTGCAATGAGATTCAACTGCTACTTCCTTGATGGCTGGAACTTCAGCTGAGGCGCAATTCGCACAATATTTTACGACGCTGGCTGACTTCGCTGTGCCACTTTAAATATGACAAATGTTTGCAAATTTCGAGCGGCACTTTTCAGTAGAAACGCTTTTTAGCTGTTCTGCTTGCGTCTTCGAGCAGCAGACTTTGCTTTGCAATGTGATTCCACTGATACTTCTTTGATGGCAGGAATTTGCGCACTTCAGCTGCCACCTCAATTCACACAATTTCTTACGACGCCGGCTGACCTCGCTGTACCCTTTATATTTGATGATAAACGTTAGGCGACATTTATTGGTGTGCAGTTCGGTTAAGTGTTTAATGACACTGTATATTCCGATGAGCGCTTCCCGACACTATTTGCGGATCAGCGTTTAACGACACTGATTCCGTACAAGTATTTAGCGACAACGAAATTTCGGGCGAGCCCCCAATATTTGTGTGGTTTGACAAATATATAAATGTATTTATTTGCTAAAAGTTTTAATTTAGAGGTACAAAAATGATATTAAATTAAAGAGACACGAAACTACAGGTCACGCTACAACTTCTCGGCTCAAAGTTAATTGTAGAACTGCCGTTTTTCGTCAGCTTTTTAAACTAGGCGTTTCGTCAACAAATGTTTTAACTGCAGGATTCTATTTCATTGGTTGTAGCATGAAGGGTTGTATTTGATTGGTTCCTCCGATAAGGACAATTGTTGGAATAGTTTAATATACTCGACTCTGGTCTTTAATCTCAATCCCACATACATAAGTTTGGTTAGAAATCAAACAATAATTTCATTTCATCTTATTAATTTTCTGATATATATAATTTATTTATTCATTTTCCGGTAACACCACCTTATATGAATTCGCGCTTCTAGCATCCATATCACCGGGTTGTAATGGAAGTATTTGTATGTTTAACAAATAAATGAAAATGTTTATAATGCAATCAATAGATCCTTACGAATTCGCCATTACCAAGGCACTAAGTAACGTACGCACTTTTGTTGCGAAATGCATCTATTTCAGTTGAAGGAAGGCAAATTTCTTTTGTTCGGCATTTATTCTTACTCGCTTTCTATCTTCCAAGGCGAATTCATATATTCTTATCACGAATTCATTTATTCATGTGGTAGCAGAACTATAAAAACATAATATTACCTTATAAATTAAAAGCATAAGTATCACATGTATGCGTAGTCCAATTCACGAAATCATTTCATAGATCTGAGTAAAAACTAAGTGCATAAACTCTATTTCGCGTTTATTGAAATCATGAAATGAATGAAATTCATTCAGATTCTACTCAAACGCATGAAATGATTTCATGAATTGGCCTACGCATAATGGTAGTAAATGTCATAATGAATTACAACAAACACATACTTTTGACATAATGCAAGCCGAAAACAATGGTTCAAATCAATCCGCAACCAAGTTGGACGTTTTTCCCATAAACATTGCAATTTTGCGAGCAGTCTCATTGTAAAATCTCATTTTTACAATTTCATAGTTTCGGCTTACATTTATAAAATTCAACGTACCTATTTCGGCTGAGTTATCCATTTTCGGTTATTTAGTGTACAAAATAAACGCAAATTAAACTAGTTTGTACAACATGGCCATTAATGTAGCGATAAGTTGTACAACTTGCCAGAAAATTCAAATATTTTTATCTTTCATACAACCAAGACATAAATTCATTCAACAGGCCCACAAACGGTGCAATCTAGAGCAAAATAACACCAAGTTGAACCAACGGTCGCTAAGTTTATGGCTTTCTTTAAGAAATATCGGGCGAAAATTTCAACTGCTCCTGTGACACTATTTTATATAAGTTGGCCTTGCTATCATCCTCACATGTGTTCATCTGAGTATACCAACGAAGGACGAGTTAATTAGTCTGTTCCAAGAGCAGTCCGGTTTACAGGATTTAGTCAGAACTTACAGGAAGTCGTTCCTATTGACATAAAACCTGTAAGTGGGAACACTTTTGAGAGAGTAACTGAGCAACTGTTCCTAGTCAGAAGTTACAGGATTTAGTCCGGAGTTTTTTTCTGTAAGTTCATGAAAAGTGTCAAACGATCAGCTGCTTTGCATGTGTAAACAAAAACAGAAGGCGGTGAAAGCAAAGTACCTTATATTTGTAAAAAAATGGAAGTAAACAACAAAATGTTTGAATATGTATCGATTTTAATAATTATTTAGTGATATTTCAGCCAAATCAGTGTTGTACAAATGACATGTAAACAAACCGGCTGACGTTTTTACAGGAAATAGTGGTTTTTGCGTTCCCGTGCACTTCTGCATCTGTTCTCCTTTTACTCTCACTTGAGAGAGTAAAATTGTAGTTTGACAGTTCCACAGGTTTTAGTCCGAAGTTCAAAGGAACAGACTAAATACAAGTAGATAGCGAGAGCACAAAACTACTCTAGAAAATTACGCGCACAATGACAAACTTGAACAAATGTACAACAAACACATAATTTTTGACAATCAGTATAGTTCGCATTTATATCAACTTGCGCTTATTAGATTTGTTTTCGTTTGTACTACATACGTGCATATATATATGTACATACACAAACATATGTACATATGTACAAATATATATACAACCATTCAAACATATGTACATACATGAAAACATTGCTGTCCATAAGTACCCTACAAGAATTCGGTGATGGAAACTAACACATTCTCATATATCTTACTAACACATTTGCAAACTTTGCGTTGGTTAAAAAGATACCACTAAATAACGCCATAAGTTGAAAGAAGATAAAAAATCACATGTACGAGTATACATTTGTTTTCTTCATTTTTTGCTCATTGGCCTTAAAAACGTGATGGGAGTGTTTGATGGACATTTCCATCACCAGTGAGTATCACATGATCAATCAAATGACTATGACTGTTCTTGTGGGGTACATACATAAGCCCATGTGGGGTATATACATATGTACATCAACGAAGCCCGTTTGCTTCATCATAAATATATCCATACAAACATATGTACATACGTACGAATGGATGTAGTTACGCGAAGCACGCTTCCATCATTTATACATATGTATATTGCTTGGTAGCGGCAGAGCTGAAATGCGCAATGAGCTCGTTCATATATATATATATATGTATGCATATATATATGTATACATACATACGTGCATTCAAACATACATATATACATATATAGGTACTCGTACCCGTCATGCGTCGCTTTATTTCTTTTTTCCCCTTCCCTATACTACCTATATCTTCCTTTTCACTCATGTAACGTTTTCAGTTTTAAAAATTTCACTCTCCATTTTTGCGATATCGCCGCCTAAGAAGTTTCACTTCAAAAATTTTTAATTACGAATATAGTAGAAACACGATGCAAAAAAACCAAACGAAAAATGGGCTGGAATGCGAGAAATATTTGAAGAAAGAATATAGAAATGATCAAGAACTTGCAAAAAATGTTTCGTTTCCAAAACGAAAGCGAACACTACTAAATTGAAGAAACAGTAGATTGCCGCCATGTCCGAAAACCCCGGAGAAATACTGAAAGGATTGTTTTTAAATTACAGTATATTTTGCTTAGCTGCCCATCCATCTTTGCACGAAAAACTTGTGCGCTTAACCGAAAAAAGCAATTAAGCGAATTTTCTTTACTCCTTCAATGAGGAAGGTGTCCGAATGCCTATGAAGCCAAATAATGGAGGAGCACTTACCACGTAGAAATTACTGCAAGCGAAATTTTTTGCGGAAGATATCTAATTATCTATATAACTACATAAAATATTAGCAATTTTCGTTGCTCCGTGAGATGAGCAAAATAAATAAAAGCTTGTAAAATTATTGTAAGTGTAGAGACAGTGCCGGTAAACGTAAATCTTTCTTTAGTAATTGATAATAGTTTCAAATTTTTAAGGCAAGTATAGCTAATGTACAGGTGTGCTGAATGCATCTATCGGAGCAGTTTCCTTGTAAATGTTAAAAAAAAATGCCGCTGATGCGCATTTTGGAGTAGGTATCTTAAATGTGCACTTAAGCATAAAGGCAGCAAAAGCAAAAAATACTGTAGCATATTTTGAACGAATTCGGAATGTCTAAGGTGGAAAAGAAACCTTTTGTATAAGAGGTGCATTCTTTCGCAACCGAGCTACAAAAGAACACTCGCTTAAATAACGATATGCACGCAAAACAACAACACAAACTCCGCTATTTATCCGAGTTCAGCCAGGTCGGCTATAAAATACACGACCATGGTTGCCACTCGCCAACATTTTTTTCTACCAAAATCTCTTAAGAAAAGTTACCAGAAGTTACCAAATCTTCACTACCAAAATCTTCACTTCTTCAGTGAGAAAAAAATATACTGCTATGTTATTTCATAACAAATATGCTATGTATATTTCATAACAAATATGTATATACTTACAGCCCGGTTCTGTGCACTTAATAAATTCAATATTTTTATAATTTGTCAATTTTTGAATATTTATCAAGAGCTCCCAGTTCTAGGACAGAAGTTTAAATCCCTTTTCTTGATAAATTGTCAAGATTGAAAATGCTATTGACAGTTATAATATTTTTTTTTTATTAGAAAATAGTTTTCTATCAATTAATTACTGCATGTGCCGTTATTCTCATTTTCGTTGTTGGTGTTTCCGACAGGGTAGGAGTATGATGTAATGTGGAACGATTTTTCACCATCCCTTGCCAAATTTGGTTTGGAGACAAACCGGTTTCGGCGTTGTTCCATTTTCAGTGTAATTTTTCGAAATATATGTCGGTAGGTTTCGAAATACATGTCGGTAGATGGGTCTGGTAAAAAGCACGCGACATTTTTTTTTTGCCGGAATAATCAAAACGATTTACGGACCTTACCAAAAATTGCCAGATGGCCAGTATTAATATGTGAGAGGGCAGAATTCAAAATTTATCGCAAAAATTCGAAAGTGGTTTTAAAAGTGCAGCCCTTGGTGCAGCCGCTGTAATTTAAATATTTCCAGTATTCGAATATGAGATGACTCTAATTTAATCGAAGTAATTTTGTAAAAGTGTCGGTAGTGCTGCCACTGAAATTCGAAGGGTTTTTATAATTACGCACATTCAAAACATAATTCATTTCTTTCTAGTAATGCAAATAGATGTTTAGTTGCAAAAGTTACCAAAACGAAATAAAAGTTACCAAGTTACCAAACCGTTTAAAAGTTGCCAATTTTGGTAGAAAGTTGGCAACATTTTTTTTAGTTTCACTTTTATTTCAACATATTTTGATGAAAAGAAAAAAAACTGATAAAAATAAAATTTTTCATAAAAACAGGGTTGAAATCTTGAAATTCCTGCCCGTAGTTCAAATCAAGTCAAATATGAGTGGCATTGTGCTACTATGATAGCACGGCCGAGTAATCATAGCCAACTTATGTACAGTAGTCGAAAAAATTATATCCGCAGCAAATTTTGACAAGTTTTAAAATATTATTTTTGTTATTTAATTTCGGTTAGTTTTTTATAGTTCGTTCTTTACCAAAATCCGTATAAATACAAGTTTAAAGGCAGTGTTACACCCAAAATATTTTTCACTATCCCAATCACGAAAATTAATTTATTGAAATTTTTCAATAGAACATCGTTCTATTGTACCAATCTTTTGAATGCAAAAAAAAATGTCCAACTTTTTTTTACCAATAGCCCAATATTAAAATTTACAAATCTGTACAAATGTACCAATCGAGTGACACTGCCTTAAAACTTTATGGAATTAAAAAAAAAATTCTACAAATTTTCGTTAAAATTTCGAGTTTTTTAATTAAATTCTGAGTATTCAGTTTTGTAGCCCACTGAATTCTAGTAGAATAAAGTACACGTTTCAAATGGTTAAAAATGTCGATTAATTTTTTAGAATTTTTAACAGTTCGAAATTTGTACGAAAGTTAGTTGAATTTTTTTTAATATTGCACAAATGAGTAGTCCACTTGCAAACAGCGTTATGTGATTTTATACTAGTGATCCATAAATAAAAAAAAGAACGTCTACAACAACAAGTAACATCCAAATTGTATATTTCTCTTTATTATCTGAAAATCTGGATAAACAAGAGCCTAATAACATTAAAAAACAATATGGCAATATGCTAGTTTTTGCAAATTTTATATATAAAAATTGAATATAGCGAGTTTTGCAACAGTAACTTTTACATAGGTATCTTTTTTTTGCTTTTCGCGTTCGCTCTTCCATGAAGACTGGTCTGCTTCTTTTTTACGACGCCTTCCACTAGGCACCGAAAATATCACGTTTTCTTGCAGTTTTCTGAGTTCATCAGAAGATGGAGCCTTTTGAAAGTGTATAAATAAGTATTATAGCGACTTCTGCAATAGTAGTTAACATTTGATGCTATTTTTTCAGAAAATAGAAAGATTTCGCACTGTATTGTTAGTGGACATGAAACTACTTTAAATGCTGGTACGTTACTCACCAAAAACTAAAAATCTAAAAAAATTTACATAGCGCCTTTGCAAGTGGACTGCTCAAATTTGGAAACATGAATTTCCACCGGTTTTGTTAAAGAACGAACTATATTTTTATTTAAAAATATAACAAAAGTTCAATAACAACAAATATAATACGTTAAAACTTGGCAAAAAGTGGTTCGGTTATAATTTTTTGACCACTGTATGTAATTTTTATACCTTTCATGAGCATGAAATGGTATTATAACTTTGGTCCGATGTTTGTAAGTACCAGAACCAAAAGAGATAGACCCATGAAAATGTATACTTATATGATCAGAACGTCGAGCTGAGTTGATTTAGCCATGTCCGTCTGTCCGTCTGTCTGTCTGTTTGTATGCAATCTAGTCTCTCAGTTTTCGAGATATCCGGATAAAATTTGGTAGGTGGGTGTATTTTTATAATGTATTAATCATTTGTCGGGACCGGAAGAATCGGACCACTATAACATATAGCTCCCATACAACTGATTGTTCAGATATGAGATTTTTCATTATAACTTCTCCATTTATGCAGCTACGAACATGAAATTTTGCAATACTTGCACCCATTATCAACAGAATACTTACAGTGAAAATTACAAAGATCGGGTCACTATAACCTATAGCTCCCATACAACTGATTGTTCAGATATAAAATTTTGCGTTATAACTCCTCCATTTATATAGCTAGGAACATGAAATTCCGCACTGTTTTCAATAATTATCAACAGAAAACTTAGAGTGAAAATTAAAAAGATCGGGTAACTATAACCTATAGCTCCCATACAACTGATTGTTCAGATATGAGATTTTTCGTTATAATTCATCCCTTTATGTAGCTAGGACCATGAAATTTCGCGCTGTTTTCACTCATTATCAACAGAAGACTTACAGCGAAAATAACAAAGTTCGGGTCACTATAACCTGCAGCCCCCATACAACTGATTGTTCAGATATGAGGTCTTTTATCATATCTCCTCCATTTATGCAGCTAGGAACATGAAATTTCGCACCATTTTCACTCATTATTAACAGAATACTTACAGTGAAAATAACAAGGATCGGATGACTACAACATATATCTTCCATACATCTGATTGTTCAGATATGGGATTTTACTGTAAAACTCCTTTATTTGTACAGCTAAAACCGATAAATTTCGTTAGATATTTTATAAATAATAATACAAAGTCTACTGAGAAAATCGTCAAAATCTATGCTGTATAAGCTTTATCTCCTATAGCACTGATTGTTAAGATACCAGTTTTTGCCATATATCTCCTTTATGTACGAAACTAAACCCAATAAATTGTGTTACCGGTTTACATACCGATCACATAGCGGTGAAAATCACTTAGATTGGTGTCATATAAAGTATATCTTCCATACCTCTGATTGTTTAGATGCGATTTTTTATATAAGTATGTAACTCCTCTATCGATGTATGCAGATGTATTCAAAAGCAG
>NW_023458712.1:24627-28256 GCF_013731165.1 Rhagoletis pomonella
AAGTATGTAACTCCTCTATCGATGTATGCAGATGTATTCAAAAGCAGTAATCTGTCAAAGTAAAATTTGCAGATGTTCATGAAAGGTATGAAGCCTTCGGCATAGCCGAAGACAGCGCTGCTCTTACTTCTTTATATTTTTAATTGGACCTTCACATTGTACCTAAAGGAAGTACATAAGAAAATTAAAAAAAATATATGCCTTTTTTTGAAGCTCGTTTTGCCTTTGTCAAGTTTAAGTGCCTTAAAAACCTACATTTCTACATTTCGGGGTGGTCAGAACCCCCACATCCTCATGACTCGAAACATCTCTTCGCATGCCCGGAAAACCCGACAACCCTAACGGCTTTGTCCTTGTGGACCGACCCAGTGGAGGCTGCACGCTTCCTAGGGCTGCCGGTTGTGGAACTTGACGACAACGACTGAGATATCAACCGATCTGGGCGGGGTTGTTGTAGCCGCTACAACAACAACAACAACATTGTATTCTCATAAAATATGCATTTACTCTTGTTAATTATTGTATTGTTTTTTGGTAAGATGAGCTGCATATTCAGAGCTGCAAAAATACCAGAATAAATTGCGAAAAAAACTAACATAAAGTTTTTTTGACTCCCGGCGGTATATATGCGAGAAAAGTGGATATCCGCGTGCATGGTAACTGAAAATGCGTTACAAAAAGTCTCGTTTGTTTGTACATATGTACATATATATCTTAATATATAAAAATCACGTGTCACTGTGTTCGTTTACGCTAATCTCCGAAACCGCTTAACCGAATTCAATAAAATTGTGTGGGTTTGTATTGTTGGTTCCAACTTAAAAGATAGGATAGTTGTGAACCCGAGAAAAAATATTTTTTTTTCATCGAATATTTTCTATGCTTCTCCCATCGTGCTTATCTAATATATAAATGTCACGGTGTTAGTGGTGGAACTAAAAATATATGGTAGGTACGAGAATCTGATGTAAAGTATATTTCATACCGCCAACTTCAGGGTTCGTGGCACCTCCCATACAAACCGAATTTTTCATACTGCATATCTCCGGATGTGTTCATGGAAGAGTACTAGAACTTGGTATGTACAAGATATATAAAATCAGTCGCGTGGTCATGAAGAAAAACTGGGGCTATTGGAAAAATGGGCGTGGTACATTACTCGAAAATGGTATGGAGATATGTGAAATCAATCCCATAATCTTAGAGAAAATTGGGGCTATATCATGTTATACATTTATAGTAATTTAAATCAAGCTCTTTTAATACGAACAAGCATGTAAGTATATTTACCTCGTGTGTTACAACTTACTTTTTAATGCAATAAAAATTCCTTAAAAAATATTAAAATTTCCAAAATAATTATTTGATTAGGTTGCAGTGCTACTTCAACAATTTACGAAAAGTAGAAACGTCAGTAAGTTTATGTCAAAAAATTTAAAAGTGAAACTACCTTCTTTTTTGTATCATGTTACAAATATAAAAATGTAAAATATCGAGGGTTTATATTCAATACGCTCTATCTGCAGTTTTCACAAAAACTAGTTTGTGATGTTAGAACCAGCGGTCGAAAATATCCCTCTCTACTTTGAAAGTGTCCCAAAATAACCGTCACTATTTAAGAGAAAAAATAACCCACAAAACAGAACAGGTGGTTTATTTTTTGTAGATGTGTGCTCCTCTTAGTGAGAAAGGGTTATTTGCATATCTTTTTCCGTTGCTGCTGGACACGGACACTTATCGCTGGAAGAGGAAAAATAAGTGTTAGAACGCGGTTACCCACGAACGTGTACGCAGGGTACCGTAGAAGTGCGTAGAAACATATCAAATATCTTCTTTATAATTACCTTTATTTTAATCTTTCTTCCTTTATCTTCATCTTTACTCATCCTCATCCGTTTCTTAATATTTATCTTTATCATCTTTATGATAATCACTTTCTACATCTACATATTCTCCTGCACCTTTGCCCTTATATTACTAAAATTTTTAAATTTAATTTTTGCATTTATTTTTACGCATCTTTGTTTTTGTTTTTATTTTTACCTTTGGCTTTATTATATTCTTTATCAATAAAATAAAATAACTTATTTTCGGTATATCATATTATGAACGTGCACCAGGGTTGCGTGATTTTGATTTAGTCAAATCACAAATCCATAAATAAAATTTATTTCGGAATTGAAAGTTGCACCAAATCCTAAATAAAATGTATTTGTGATTTGCTTGATCAACCAAATAAAAGATAAGTTTTATTTGTGATTTGATTCGCCCTCCAAATTAGAAATCAAATTTATTTGTGATTTGATTTGTAGAGCGAATCATTTTATTTGTGCTTTTTCAGCTAAATAATACTCTTTTAGGCAACGCAACTACTTCGGGATTTTTGGGACTAAATCGGAATTTTTTGGACTATTTCGATATTATCGGGGTTCTCGGGTATATATCGGGATTTTTGGGACTTTTTTGAAATATTCAAGACTTCTTCGGGACTTTCAGGATTTTGGGACTAATTCCGTATTGTTGGGACTATTTCGGGTTTTGCGAGACTTCTTCGGGGGTTTTCGGGATTTCTGGACTATTTCGGGATTTTCAAGAATTCTTCGGGATTTCCGGGGCTATTTCGGGGTTTTCGAAACAACTTCGGTATTCTCGGGGTTATCGGGCCCATATCGGGATCTACGGGACTACTTCGGGATTTTTGGGATCAATTCGGATTTTTTGGTACCATTTCGGGTTTTTCGAGACTACTTCGAGATTTCCGGGGTTCTCGGGGCTATTTCCGTATCTTAGGGATTTTTGCTACCAATTCGGAATTTTTGGGACTATTTCGGTTTTTCGAGACTACTTCGAGATTTTCGGGGTTCTCGAAAATATATATTTTGGTACAATTTTGATATTTTTGAACTATTTCGGGAATTTCGGGACTATTCCGTTTTTTTTGGAGACTACTTCGAGATTTTCAAGGTCCTCGGGACTATGTCAGGATATTTAGGACCAATTAGGAATTTTTGGGACTACATCGGGATTTTTGGGACTATTTTGGTATTTTTGGGACAAATTCGAGCTGTTCGGGGTCCTCGCGATTATATCGGGATCGGTGGACTACTTCGGGGTTTTTGGGATTAAGACTATTCCGGGTTTTCCGAAAATACTTCGAGATTTTCGGGGTTCTTGGTACTACATCGGGATCTTTGGGACTACTTTGGAATTTTTGGTACTATTTCGGGGTTTTTGACACTACTTGGAAATTTTCAGGTTTTTTGGGACTATTTCGGAATTTTTGGGACAACTTAAAGATTTTGGGTCCCAAAAATCCCGTTATATTCCTGAGAACCCTGAAAATCACGAAGTTGTTCTGAAAATTTTGAAATAGCCCCAAAAATCCTGAAAATCTCCAATAAGTGTCGAAAAACCCGAAATATGTAGTCCCAAAGTAGTCGCGAGGATCCCGATGTAGTACCGAGAGTCCCGAAAATCTCGAAGTAGTTTCGAAAAACCCGGAATAGGCTCGAGAATCCCGAGAAAATCTTCAAGATCCCGAAACAGCCCCAAAAACACCGAATTTCTCCCAAAATCCTGAAAATCCCGATGGAAACTCGAAAATCCCGAAAGAGTTCCAAAAACCCCAA
>NW_023458712.1:28356-37682 GCF_013731165.1 Rhagoletis pomonella
AAAATCCCAAAGTAGTCCCGAAGATCCCGATGTAGTACCGAGAGTCCCGAAAATCTAGAAGTAGTTTCGAAAAACCCGGAATAATGTCGAGAATCCCGGGAAAATCTCCAAGATCCCGAAACAACCCCAAAAATACCGAAGTTGTCCCAAAATCCTGAAAATCCCGAAGGAAACTCGAAAAATCCGAAAGAGTTCCAAAAAGCCCGAATTAATCCCAAAAACCCCGAAGTAGTCCCGAAGATCCCGATATATTCGCGAGAACAACGAAAATATCGAAGTTGTCCCAAAAATACCAAAATAGGCGCAAAAATCCCGATATAATCCCAAAAATTCCTAATTGGTCAAAAAAATCCCGAAGTAGTCCCGAAGATCACGATATAACCCCGAGGACCCCGAAAAACCACGAATAGTCCCGAAAATCCCGAAACAGTTCGAAAATTCCAAAAAAGTCCCAAACCTTCCCGAGACTAAAAACGTGAATACGGTGCAAGAAAATTCCTTTTCTATTATTGTTTCCTTAGGTGCATTTTTTTTGTAAGCGAGCGACAAAAGAACTATCAACGCGGGTGAAATTTCCTTTTAGCTACTTAAGGTGTTCTTACACGATATGTATTTGCATCTGGACATGTGACTTTTTCTATACATATGTAATTGCGTATGTCTGTCAAACGGAGTGTCCAGATTGTTTAAAAAAATCGCAATTTCAGAAAAAAAATCGCCAAAAATCGCCAGCTTTTTAAAATAGAAACCTATAATAAGGCGAGATGAGCTATTTCCACATTTTCTTCAAAATCACCTATAGTGTCCGAATCATTTACATATCTGTTGTTGTCATATATTGAGGTATTCAACCTTGATAGCATACTGTTTGATATTGGAAACGTTTTGCAGCAGAAACTATTAGCCTTCATATAACATTTTTTTCGAACTACTGAATTAAGGCTTTCCAACCTCCTCCTATTTCGAATCTTAGTTTCTGTTGCATTCATTACGGAAAAACGCGCCCAAGAAAGGCGTATGAGTGCGGCAAGGATAATAATGTTAAGGCTACTTATTATTATATTTCCAAACATTTTATTGCCTCTTGCGGTTTTCACTCCGTAAGCAATTACCCAAAACTCTTAAGAGTCGGATGGAATGGTTCCGAGAAAAGTTATTCCATGGAAAGTTAAAAGATTAAAAAATTCAGTTTCTGCTGCTTTGCTTTCCTTCAAAGTCAAATTGTGAATCGGCAGGTCTCTTGTGATTCACACACTTTTGTGGTGACAAAATAAAAGCTTTTTAAAAGTATTTAATTGACTAGGTAATCGTTTCTAAAGTTCTTCGATTAGGGTGATTAAAAATTTTTCACAGTCTTTTAATATGCTTCTTAAGTCATGTCCGTGATAAACGCAGTTCATTAGCCGCTTCTGTAAAATTATCGCGGAAAACTAAGTTTGGTATATCTTTACAATTGGAGAATTAAAGGGAAAAAATCGCCAAAAATCGCCAAAGACGATTTCCTAAATTTTTACGAGCAAATATCCAAAAAAATCGCCAAATGTGCGTGAAATCGCTAAATCTGAACATCCCGCTGTCAAATCACAATCTTTATTTAACTATTTAAAAATACGCTCTTTGAAAACTTAATAAACTAAACTCAGATGATTCTATCTGTTTGTCAGATGAAAATATAAACATTTCTATTTCGTATGTACGCGCATCTGCTTTGTACAGAAACAAATCTAATTTGCCTTTACACGATATGTTGGCATTTCCATATGTAAAAAGTGGCATGTACACGTGCAAATACATATCAGGTAAGAACACCATTAAGTACGGTGACCATATTAACCAACGTAAAATAAACGAAATTTTTTTCAAAATGATTTGGGAATACGCACATACAACTTGTATGATAAAAGTACCTTACCCATATAGTAATTTAGATCAAATATTTACCAGTTAATTATATTATTTAATTGTACAAGTTTCCCTGCTGTAGCGAAAACTGAAGCCAAATCCTTTTCCAAGGACTTCGCCATCCTTAGCTACCAAAATACGTTTACCATAATTCATACTGCACGACGAAGCCAGCACGCAGTGGTTCAAAATTGGAATATAATGTTCATAATTCACCGGAGCCTTTATTTTTCAACCAATTTTTGCTAAAAACCAAGAAAAAATATTTATTTTGGTGATAAAAAAATTATAACCTTTAATTTTTTTTGGTGTAATTTTTTCGTTTTGGGAAAACCAAACAATTGTTTTTGACTAGTTTTTATTAAGTAACATTTATTAACTTCAACATTATATTCAAAATTGCTACTTTTTCTGCATTTTGTACTAAGAAATTTAATATAATCAAATAAAAATAGCAAATCAGGCTCAAATGGTCTCTTGCAAATATTGTAATCTCTCATACAAAAAAAATTTAAATTAATCAAATTAAATGAAATATGAGGGCTCCAGTGAATTACGTACACTAAATGCCAATTTTGAACCACTGTGCAGCAGGGGATTTATTGTTCTCTTTCAGTGGAACGGGCAACTCAGCGTGCAATACGATCCTGGCCCCAACTTTCCCTGTGCTATAGGGATTGGACAAAGATTACCGATTAAATAGAAACCTTTAATGGGGTGCGAAACATACTGGTGAAGGTTTTCATTGTTATTTATAGGGGTAATTTTTATTTGTCATATTCTGTCTTTAAAAATTTACCTCTGAAAAATGCAGAGCTGATTTAAAGGACAGTTTAAGAAATAAAGGACAAAAGACGTCCTTTATTTTGAAAAAAAAATTATACAGGACAGGGGGTTAAAATAAAGGACTGTACTTTAGAATACAGGACGGATGGTCACCGTACCTTTAAGCAACCCTGGTGGTAGCTGGCAAGTAACATGTGATTAGTTTAACGGAATATAGATACAAAAACCAATTTAAATGAGTAATTATGCGAGGTATTTGCGTAATATATATACTTATTAAAAATATGAGTCATTTACATATATAAGGAAACAAAAACTTCCCTCTCCGCTCTCCCATTACTAATTCACAGTAGAGGCATTTCACGTCACCGCGGCCACCTCTGTGCGCTACCTCTCAGGATTTGAATGAAATTTGAAGAGATTGAAGGTCTAGGTGACATGAATATACGTGCAGCATATTTTGCCGATATGGCGTAGGGTTGCCTATTTACACGGGACTTAAATTTTAAGAAAACGTAATACATACATACCTTTCTTTAAAGTGCTGTATCTTGGAAACCTTTTAACGAAACTTAATAATAAAAAATGTATCTCTTCCGCCTTATTATGGACTTAAACTATATATTTTTTACACTAATATGCAACGTATAAAAAACAAAAAAAAAATAAGTAAACATTTTTCTTTTTGATTTTTTTTTGGATTATAGCATTATAAAATTTTTTATTTTTACACAAAAATTTAAATTGAATTGAAATTTTATATTTTTGAAAGTGGAAAGGTTAGTAAAAAAACAAAAACAATATGAATAAATGATATTAACTTTACTGAAAGTCTGAAATCATGAAAATCTCTTCAAGAATATGGCTGAATTGAACTTTGTTGCAAGTTCTCATGGTAAATCTGCTTACGACGTGATTGGAATAAATTTTAAGAGACTCGCAGGTAGAGCAAGTTTTCAACTCCTGATGTTACAACAAATTCGTACACCCGAAGCCCTCTACCAATTGGGTGCTGTATGTTTCCAATGAGATGCCTGTAAAAAATAACTGCAACTAACTTTTCAGTGGACTTTATTTCGACTATGACTACGTGGCTATTAATTTAATCCTATTTTAAGCTAGCTTAAAAGGTTAAATAACATCAATTTAGGGGCTTCATATCCTTATCTAACGAATCTTTAATTCAATAAATAATTTTTTCTTTTTAGTTCTTATTATAAAAAGCGTGTCGTTAGTTTTTTTTCTAACTATAATTTTAATACTCATTAGGTTTATTTTCGCTTCGTTAAAAGGTTTCCAAGATACAGCACTTAAAAGAAAGGTATGTATGACGTTTTCTTCCCGTGTAAATAGGCAACCCTACGTAATGTCGGCAAAATATGCTGCATATAAATTCATGTCACCTAGACCTTCAATCTCTTCAACTTTCATCCAAATCCTTAGAGGTCGCGCACAGAGGTGGCCGCGGTGACATGAAATGCCTCAGTAGCAGTGTTGCCAGAACTTTTTGGATGAACCGGCTAAATTGGCAAATAAAACCGGCTAAAAACGGCTAGAATGTTTCAACTAAATTTCACATGTTTTATTTAAATAAATCACGAGTAAAAATACTATTTCTTGGAGAGAAGTTACAAATTCGAGCCGGAAAAAATTTTGCCAGCAAGAATTTGCAATTAGGAAAAACATATGATTATGGCATATGGTTGATTTTTTTGTCGACGATAATTTCAATAAACAAGTTCGTTAAATTTAAAAATTTACAAACTGGAGCGATTTTAAAATGAAAAATGTAAGTTAATACTTGTTTACTTAATTAATTTAGTTAATTCCAATGATTTGAAAGGTACTCGGAAAAAAACCATTTATTACTATTACTATCTGATATTTTGAGTGATAATTCTCGCTGGATTTTCGACGAACAAACCTATTGTCTTCCCTACAAGGCCTTTTCAGACTGACCGATTCTCAATACACTCAAATAGAAACCAATACACATAAAAAAACGCTGTAAAAATTTCCCTTAAATTTTAAGGCAGTAAAACAACGACCTTAAGTGACCATCAACCGAGGCCATATGTTGACAAGGGATGCAAAATCACAATTACACGAAAGAACTGGTCAGAATTTTCAGAAATCCCCTCAATTCTGATGTAAAATATGATGCTAAAAGACTGCAGATCGCCCATTTAGAGGACCGGTCGTATGGCCGGAAGATGTCTCGTAGGATTCCCAGCGAGTTTTGCTTTACATAAAAATTTGTGCTCTTTTATTTTCATTTTGACTCACTTCAGTGTTGGTTCCTTTAATTCAAGTTGGCATTCGGTTTTTGGAATTTGTATAAGTTCTCATCAAAAAGGTTTGTTTAAAAAAATACATATGTGTACATAGTGCTTGAAAATATACATTTTTCCCATATATGTAATACTTCTATATTGGCAGTAAGCTAACTTCTCAATGTGTAAGCATTCCGAAATCAAAGCGAGACAGTCTAGTACTGTTTTTGTCAATGTATTGTGTACTTGAGTGCCGTTTTTGTATATGTGTTGTGTACATGTTTATTTATAAACGTGTGTGTTCCTTTTCTTTCGTACGTGTTTATTGATATATCTGTACTGTAGTGTTTTCGGATGGTACTAGCTCTTACTGCCAATATAGGAGTATTACATATATGATTTTTCCATTACCTTCAACCTTTGGGATTGGGCAAAAATTAAGTTTTTTTATTTAGGCAGAACTAAATATGCGCTATCTGGGAAGACAATATCTACATGTAATTCTGTTTGTTGGCAATAAATATATCCAAACACAAACGCATCTTAAGAGTCTTAACAGTGAAACAATTTCTTATTTTCTAAGTTTGCGAATAAAACTTCACACTTAAAATTAAGACATTTATAACAAACATTTTATGAAGAAAATCCCTTCTTCGTTTAAAATAAAAATAAGCGAAATCGGCCCAATTTCAATCCTGCCTGACATGACAATTTTCTCCACGATAAGGCTAGTAGCCATTTATAACAGATTTTGGGTCGCTTAGTCAAAAATGGAAACATGTATACATATTTGAAATTTAAAAAAACAAGGCAAATAGCAAAATCGGCTAAAAACGGCTATTTTTTTCTGCAATACGGCTAACAAATCGGCTGCCAGCTAAATCGAAATTTCTCCGGCTGTTTGCTATCGCAACCGGCTAAATCTAGCCGGAAAACGTCTAAAATGGCAACACTGCTCAGTAGAGCAGTTTTCTCACTTAACAACACTGCCCTTCAGGTCGCGTATTTTTTAACCGACCTGGCTGAACTCGGATAAATAGCCAAGTTTGTGTTGTTGCTTTGCGTGTATTTCGTCATTTAAGCGAGTGTTCTTTTGTAGTTCGGTTGCAAAAGAATGCACCTCCTATTAGTGGTCTGAAACTATCGATGGCACTATCGATACTATCGATAGTTTTTGTAGGTTTTGTTTTCATCACATTTTGTTTTATCGCTTATTGTCACTTTGCATGTGCATTTGATAAATAACCTTTTAATAAAAGATATATCGGCAGGGTACATTTACCAGCACTTTCCTGTTTCAGTGGGTATTTTGATAAGTGAAGAATATGGATTGTTTCGTAAAGAGAACCGAAAAAGGTAAATATCTGATATTGAGTAAAGTAAAATAACTGATATGGAATGAAGCTCTACAAACAAATCGAATTATTTTAATAAGAAACGACTTCTTCTGATTCGTATCAAGTTTTGCTTTGCTTTAATCACGTAAAACATTTTAATAAAAGTTTTGAAAAATTGTTGAAGAAAATGGCTATAAGAAATTTTTTCATCCTGTAAAATTTCTAAAAGTGGACTTAGAAAACTTTTCCTCTAAGCTTGCAATTTAATGATTTTGTAAGAAATATTTTTAATGGGTATACATCTTTGGTTTCGGTAGGGGTAAAATTTTGGAAGCTGTAACGCATAGCCCAGCAGAGAATTTCGAAGGGAATTGCAGGGTGTATTGCAGCAGAAATTTTTTAATTTCATTGGAAGCACCCTGCGTTTACTTGCTGTTGTAAATGGATGCATGCATTTAGGCATATGCCGAGTAAAAGGAAATGATTATTACTTCCGATTATGCAAACTCCGCGCATGCATACGCCCTGTGGGGAAAATCTCTAGTTCTGAACTGGGACGCTTCTAGTACATTTAGACCCAGTACTGGTTCGCGATAAATCTCTTTTGCATGCAAGCAACTGGCGAATTTAACATGGCGATGTCCTAGGAAGTGTCAATTGCCCCCCGCTGCACCCCTTTTTCGATAGTTCCCAACTAGTCCTAAATTCTATAGTTCCGAACCAGTTCTAAAATCGACAGACGAAAGAAAAAAGTATCATGATTTTTCAATCTTTTCGGTTCTTCCGTGTGCGATTTTACATTATTTTCAAAGAAACGTTTTTTCAATTTGAAATTAAATTTGTTTGAATGATTGTAAGAAATGTACGTTTACATACCTTGCTGTAGCTGACTTTGCAGAGGTGCTCGCTGTTATTGGTTAGATTCCAGATGGCCCCAAGATGTTAATATGTTACACAAAGCTTTGTTTTGTATTACCAAACTATGAAATACCATCTGCGAAGCACAGAATAGAAGCGTATTTGAACGAAAAAGCCGCCGAACACATATATATGTAAAGTAAACAAGCCCCCCGCTGCATCCCTTATTCGATAGTTCCGAAATAGTTCTAAATTCGACAAATAGGATCTAGTGCGTTCTGCATCCCTTTTTCTATAGTTCCGAACCATTTCTAAATTCGTCACTTTGGATATAGATTTGTAGTGAAAAAAACTGAAAAAATTAGTTTCTTAAAAGTACCACTTTTCGCCGATTTTGGACTGGTGGGGATCTAGTTCCTATCTTCCTTTTTGGAATAACGACCTAGTACGGAACTAGAAATTTGATTCACTAGTCCGCGGTTTCCCTGCAGGGCGGCTTTGTACCTATATGTACATATATATACTTAAGTTTGTGTGTCCATACATATGTAAGAACTTATTTCAAGTGATTTTGATATTTGTAGCATGCCTATGCCTAAGGTTTAGTAGTCTATTGATAAAAAAGCAAAGCGAAAATTTACAAAGATACTGAAATCATTTTAACTGGGATCATTGATAACTGATGAACATACATTAATATATGTATATATACATAGTATGGATGATATAATTGCTCTGATACTACTTTTCTAATACTTTTCATGTAAAGCCCTGTAAAAATGTCAAACAGCGAAATGACTCTCTGAAGTAAGAGTAAAAAGTGAGTAAAAGTACGGGAACAAAAAAGCACCGGGTAAAATCTTGCAACTTCATTCTCTTCACAACTCTCCAAAAATCGCTCCCATTTACATGATCTTGGAGTACGGGATAATTTTTCCTGTAACTTCCAGCAAATTCGTGCAAAAACCTGTAAGTTCATTAAATACTGGATCAGAGCTAATACAAGATTTCACAAAGAGCAGACGAGAGTAAGAGGAAATACCGAACAAATGAGTTTAGCTTTTCATTTTGCAAACAAAAGATGGTATGTTACAAGTATTAATGGCGCATATTCATAGTCATATTTAGTACTCAACTAAGTCGAAACTATTCTAAGTCTCAACTAAAGCTATTCATAGTCGCCTTAGTTTCGACTTTTCTGGCTAAGTACCAACTTAAAGTTTAGTTTCGGCTGCAGCTGCAACTAAGTCGTAACTAGGAAGAAGTATTTTATCAAATTAAGGGACAACAGGCGAAATATGTAAAAATTAAGTTGGTAGAGGGTGATTTTGATAATATTGAATAATCTCCAATTAAAATTTACAAAGATCGATCCATTTTAATCGGAAGATGAAATTAAATGCGTATTACAATTCGAATAAAGCTACATCACAATTTTATAATTGGAATAATTTAGATAAATTCTCAAATAATAAGTCAGTTTCACGCTAGTTCTTTTAAAGTAAATTTGTGCATAACATTTAGATATCTACTATTTGTATGTTTCACAGCATGCTTTCGATAAACATCGACTTCACATCACTGCGGTTGTTCTGGCTATTTCACACAATTAACATTAACAAGAAAAGCGAGGGACGCGTTTCGCTTTTATTCACAATTAAGTGAAGGTATCTCATTTTGACAAAAATATTGATTTTATGTCAAAATGAGATACCTTCACTTAATTGTGAATAAAAGCGAAACGCGTCCATCGATTTTCATGATCTATGTCTCATGTTGCTTAAAGGTTATGTGACTTTGCGTGAAAGTAATACGACTTGCCTTTTTTTCCGTTTTGGATTTTTTATGAATTTAAAAAATAAAAAAATTTAATATTTTAGGCAAAAAATATTTTTTTTCTTCATACATTTATTTTTACCGGCAAAACTGTTGATTATATAGAAAAACGTTATATGAACAGATTAAAGGAATTGTAATTTTTAATTTTTTTAAATTTGTTTGAGCAAAATCGGACTAGTGGTTCTCGAGTTATATCAAAAACAAGTAAGAGCAGCGCTGTTTTCGGCTATGCCGAAGGCTTCATACTTTTCATGAACATCTGCAAATTTTACTTTGACAGATTACTGCTTTTGAATACATCTGCATACATCGATAGAGGAGTTACATACTT
>NW_023458712.1:37782-37850 GCF_013731165.1 Rhagoletis pomonella
AAATTTTACTTTGACAGATTTCTGCTTTTGAATACATCTGCATACATCGATAGAGGAGTTACATACTT
>NW_023458712.1:42850-61073 GCF_013731165.1 Rhagoletis pomonella
CAAGTATTGCAAAATTTCATGTTCGTAGCTGCATAAATGGAGAAGTTTTAATGAAAAATCTCATATCTGAACAATCAGTTGTATGGGAGCTATATGTTATAGTGGTCCGATTCTTCCGGTTCCGACAAATGATTAATACATTATAAAAATACACCCACCTACCAAACTTTATCCGGATATCTCGAAAACTGAGAGACTAGACTGCATACAAACAGACAGACAGACGGACAGACGGACATGGCTAAATCAACTCAGCTCGACGTTCTGATCATATAAGTATACATTTTCATGGGTCTATCTCTTTTGGTTCTGGTACTTACAAACATCGGACCAAAGTTATAATACCATTTCATGCTCATGAAAGGTGTAATAACTCACCTACTTGTTCACTTCTAAACAGTTTAATAATAAATACAATTATTCTCGGTAGTGCTATACCATGGAAATATGATATTTTATTGAGTTCATTGATAGTGCAACTTTACAGGTTCACGCTTGATATTCAACTAACTAATATGGATGTTCGTTACTCTGAATCGTTGTGTCTCCCACACTCACACAACACTAGTGCAGGTCTCTACATCCCGTCCTTATTTTCGTCTTTCTTTTATCTTTGTTAAGCCTCTGGGTCTGCCGCTGGCGCTCCCGTTGATGAAGTGGCGTCAGTTGAGATTTGTTGTGATGGTTGACCGCACTGCATGGATTCCCCTGAAGTCGTAGGATTACTTTCGTTGTCTGAGATTGTTTCGGATGCCGGTAGCCTTTTGATGTGACTAATGTTTCTTCTTAACGTTCTTTCCCCAGCTGCTATTATCACCTCATTGCCACTCCTTTCCTTTACTGTGTACTCCGTCGGATCGAAGTTTGGAGTAAGTTTGTGCGCGAATACCACGTTCTTTAATAAGACCTTATCCCCTACCTCAATGTCGCTTTCTTTTGCCCTTCGTCTCATGTCCGCCTTCTCTTTCCCTTTCCATTTGTTAATAATGTCATAATCTCGGGCAGCCGAGTCCAACATGTCGTCTGTTAAGTCTTGAATACCTGGGATTTTATCACGAATGACACGATTGAACATGAGCTCTGAGGGTGAGGATCCTGTTGTACCGTGGGGCGTGACATTGTTCATCAATGCAAATTCCTCGATCTCCTTCTTGTAGTCTCGTTTGTTATTGTGCGCGATTATTAACCTCTTTACTAACGACTTGTTCATATTTTCAACTTCCCCATTGGCCTGAGGCCAATATGGGGGAGTCGTAATTAAAGTGATGTTGTGATTTTTGCAGAAGTTTTTAAATTCGGAGCTGGTGAATTGTCTGCCATTATCCGCCCTTATTGAGTTAGGTATGCCCAATTTACTAAACACCTCTTGCATGACGGAAATAATGGCTTCAGACGTGATCTTTTTTAGGAATTTTACCTCTTGGTAGCGGGAATAATAATCAATAAGGACAAGTATGTAGTCGTTGTTAAGAAGAGGACCCAATAGATCGGTAGCAACACACTGCCAGGGACCATTTGGGAACACATGTCTTTGCATTGGTGGTGGTTTACTAGGTTGGGACACTAGTAGGCAATTGACACATTTTTTTACGAAATTTTCTGCCTCCCTGTCTATCAACGGCCACCACACCTTTGATCGTAGCCTACGCTTCATCGCTGACTCTCCCGGGTGTCGCTCGTGCGTTAGTCTCAAAATTTTCTCCCTCAGTGTCTTGGGTATTACAATGCGAGATCCTCTAATCAAAATATCACCAACAGCTGACAGCTCGTACCGAAACGGATAATAAACGTTTGCCTTATTGGCTGACCATAGATCATTCTTAACGCATGTTATAGTGTCTACTAACTCTTTGTCCTTTGCGCTCTCTGCCGCTATTTCGCTTATTCCCATCGCTGAGGGTGTCGCATTCTCAACAATATGGATGATTGAGTGGTTGTAGCCGTCATCAAATGAGCTTGTCCGTTGGATTTTAGATAGTCTAGACACCGAGTCGGCTATGTTTTCTTTACCAGCACGGTATACAACTTTGAACTTGTAGGGCTGCAACCTGAGAAGCCATCTCTCTATTCTCGCCGGAGGTTTTGACGTCGGCTTGAAAATTGTCTCAAGTGGTTTGTGGTCGGTGACTAACTCAAATTGCAGCCCCATTAAGTAGTAGTGGTATCTCTCAACGGCCCAAACTAGTGCAAGGCTATCCTTCTCGGTCTGAGAGTATTTCTTTTCCGTATCTGATAGGCTTTTGCTCGCAAACGATATGATATGTGGCTCATTCTGATCGTCAAACTGTACAAGTACCGCCCCTAGCGCTACTGGGCTTGCATCTGCTATAAGACGAGTTCTTTTCTTCGCGTTAAAGTATGCCAGGTTTGGTACGTTTGATAGGCCCTCCTTCAATTTGTCAAAAGATTCTTGTTGGCTTTTATCCCAGACAAACTTTTGGTTTAATTTGAGTAATTTTCTCAACGGTTCTGTTGTATCAGCGAGGTCCGGGAGGAATTTCCCCACGTATGTCACGAGCCCCAAGAAGCTCCTTACCTCTTCCTTCGACTGTGGTGGGCGGAAGTCCCTTATCGTTTCAATCTTATCAGGGTCAGGTGCTATGCCCTCCTCAGATAACAGGTGTCCCAAGAATTTTAGCTTTTGTGCCTTCCAAATGCACTTCTTTTCGTTCAACATTGAATTGTTATCTCTAAACACGTCTACCACTCTTTTTACCGCTTCGTCATGTTCTTCCTCCGTTTTGCCAAATATTATGATATCGTCTATATAATTAAATGCATTCTTGCAAGAGCATAACAGTTTTCCTATGACTCGCTGGAAGATCTCTGGGGCGGAATTTATCCCAAACATCAGCCTCTTATACCTAAATAAACCCTTATGCGTAATGAAAGTGGTAATATAGCGACTGAATTCATCCAGCTCTAGCTGGTGATATGCCCACTTCAAGTCGATCCTAGAAAAGTACTTGGCGCCTCTTAGCTTCGTCATGAATATCTCAAACGTTGGTAGCGGATGATTTTCGCGCAGCACTGCTTGGTTTGCTCGCCGCATATCTATACACAACCTCATCTCTCCCCTTCCTTATACACAATGACTATTGGAGATATCCATGAAGAGGGCCCTGAAACCGGCTCGATAATGTCGAGAGCAATCATTTGGTTAATTTTTTCCTCTACCTGCTCTTCCAAGGCTATGGGTATGCGACGCATCGGCTGTTGTACGGGTTTTACGGTAGGGTCGATTGATAATTTGATCTTAACTCCTAGCATTTTTGGGAAAGGTTGTGCAATTTCCACGCTATTTACCCCTAGGCCTATTTTTAAAACTCCCAGCTGCATACCTGTGTCGCGCCCCAATAAGGACTGGCACCCATTCTTTATTACGTAGAAGGTAGCGATTTTCTCCAATTTGTTCTTTACCGATATAGGTGCTTCGAAAACTTGAAGTACGTCCAGAACTTTATTTGACGCATAGGCCTTAAACTGGGTTGTGTGGTCTTCCCGTTCATTGAATATCACAGCCGTGTTTTTACGCAGTATTCCCCAGTCACTTTCGCTCACCAAGTTGAGGCGCGTCCCTGAATCAATTATCATTGATATCGGGCAACCACCGATACCACATACCAGTTTTTCGTCTACAGCCGTGTCATTAGATATCTTGAAACAATTTACCTCTTCTTCTTCGCTCGTTTCTACATTTCGCACTTTGTATGACTCTGTGCGCTTCTTCTTGGGAGAACCTTGATTGTGACCGCTCTTTCGTTTCTTTGTTCTACATTTCCTAGCAAAATGTCCAATCAAGCCGCATTTGTTGCATTCCGCAGACTTCGCCGGACATTTCGGATCGTTACTAAAATGTCCATTTTGGCCACATCTGCCACACTCATCATTGTTCTGCTTTGCCCCGCGTGACTTTGCAGTAATTCGATTAACAGACTCGTCGGCCGACTTCGTAAACATAGACCCCGATTGATTGGATATTTGTTCATAAATTTGACAGGTTTCTACTATCTCTTTTAAACTCTGTTCTTTCTCTAGAAGCTTTTTCTTCAAGTCGACTGGAGCCCACGAGTCTATTATTTTATCTTTGATGCAAATTTCATTTATTTCTGCGGCCGTTTTCCCAAACTCGCACTTCGACACTTGATGCCGGAGTCGTAGTAAGTATTTGTTGAAGTTTTCCCCCTCAACAGGGGATAAATTTCGAAAAAGGTGTCTTTCGAAAGTAGAATTACGCTTTGGCGAGAAGTATTCATCAAGTTTGGCTACTAATACTTCGAAGGAATTCACCTCCTTACTTCCCTCGACTAAGGCTCCAGGAATGTTAAAAGCTACTTCCTGCAGTTGGGGGCCCCCCAGGTGCAGTAATTTGTTTTTCTTTTTCCCTTCATCACTTATGTCTTCGGCTTGAAGATATAAGGAGAAGGATCGAAACCACTTTTCCCACTCTGACCGAACAAGGGCCTTATCTATGCTGTCACACAAGAATGGACGAATCTCCATTTCTACTTCGAGTGCGTTGTTGTACCTGTGTTACGCTTGATATTATTGGCAAAATTTAATTTGTCACTTTTGGTGTACTTCTGTTAGCGGTGGAAAAAATTTGTTTTTACTACGTTTCTAGTCGAATTTGTTACGTCTCCAAATCGCCTGGTGGCATTGACAAAATTGAATTTGTCACTTTACGTGTTATCCACTGACAAAATTGAATTCGTCGCCCTTTGTTCTGAAATCAGATTTTGTTACACCTTTATAGCGCCTTTATAGTGGCTTTGACAAAATTTAATTTGTCACCCTGCGATCTGAGATCAGAAACATAATCGTTTATGAATAGTTATTCATATTTGTATATATGTATATACATACATATGTGCACAATTAATTGTGCTCGCTTTCGTATTTAATACCCTTGAATCTAACGAAATTGAATTCGACACCTTCTGGTTTACATGCGCAATTTAATGCAATTCCTTTACGTACTTTTCACTCGCCTTCTTGGCCACTAGTTGAATTACATCTGAAATGAAACATGTACTCTTTATTTAGCTCCGAACGAGTGGATTTTAAACTCGCCGGATCACATCGACGAGTAGTGAAGACGAATGGCCGCCATTTTGCACTTATAAAATGTAGCATGCAGAAATTTTCCACATTATGAATTACACTTTTTCCGGGTCAATTTGATCCCTTTCTCGTCGCCACTGTAATAGCTCACCTACTTGTTCACTTCTAAACAGTTTAATAATAAATCCAATTATTCTCGGTAGTGCTATACCATGGAAATATGATATTTTATTGAGTTCATTGATAGTGCCACTTTACAGGTTCACGCTCGATATTCAACTAACTAATATGGATGTTCGTTACTCTGAATCGTTGTGTCTCCCACACTCACACAACACTAGTGCAGGTCTCTACAAAAGGTATAAAAAGACCAACAAAGGTGACAATTTCCCCTATATGATAGTTACTAACTTCAAATCGATATATCTCGATTCCTAGACGTGACCCAGCGAAACGCCGGGCCACGTATAACTTGTTTTTGACCGATATAACATTTCCCGTTGGTTTCATCCCATCCCGATTTTGACTGTCGCATAGTGAAATTAATGTTTAATTTCTAACCTAACCTACATGTGTATGTATGTAACTGAATCGCCTAATAATAGGTTTACATATAAAAAGATTATCCTCATTTTCGAACTTAACTCCCTAATCTGTAATTAGAAAAAGAGATTAGCCATAGAAAATTATAACTAAAAATAAATAATATAAAAAAAAACTTTTTAATATACAACGCTTTTATAAATGGACTAAAAAGTAGAAAATAATACTTCTCAGTCCCATAGAATTTGTTTTGATAACTTTTGATTTTGAAATTTTAGCAAAAGTCATTATAAACAATCTATGAAATTGAAAATGAAAAACGTGGAGCGCATGCAATACAAAGCATTCGATTTAATTGACAATAGTCAAACTACATAACGTAGACCTAAAATTTCTACAGCGAAAGTAGAACTTTGAAATCGATTTTAAGCGGTCGTTATTCATATACCCACATACATACATTCATATATTACTTTTCATATCAATTCAAGTGTATTACATGCGCCCCACGCTTTTCATTTTCAATTTCATAGATTGCTTATAATGACTTTTGCTAAAATTTCAAAATCAAAAGTTATCAAAACATATTCTATGGGACTGAGAAGTATTATTTTCTACTTTTTAGTCCATTTATAAAAGCGTTGTATATTAAACAGTTTTTTTTTATATTATTTATTTTCTACTTTTTAGTCCTGTCTGAATAAAATTTTGCAATAGATATTAAAATAATTCAACGATATTAATAGAAAGGTGCACGCACATGCATTTACATATGTATGTACATACAAACGAGCACCAATTAATTTTATTTAAAGAAATGGCGTGTCGTCTATTTCCGCCGATATGCGTGTATAAACCCTCCTCAAAGTCTAGCCAAAAAGCCAGCAACTCACACAACAGGTTCCCCAGAGCAATTCGCTCGAGAAAGTGGTACCCGGTACACGTAATACGCGACACACAGCACAACAATCCGCCAAAACAGGCAACCCGGCCCAAAATTACCACCGTAGAAGGCAGAAACCCCGAGCGGCAGTGCAGGAGCCCAAGAATTACCCTTAAAACGGCCACAGGAGCTTAAAAATACCAACTGGTCCCCAACTGGGCCGAAGGTCATTAGTTTCGGCTACTCCCAAACTGTTTCCCAACTGATTCCCGGACTGGCCCCGACTGGTACCAACTGGTCCCAAAGTGGTTACCAACTGGTCCACCTATACCTCAAGTGGTCCACAAGTCACTTCACTTACAAAGCATTCGATTTAGTTGACAATAGTCAAACTACATAACAGCGAAAGTAGAACTTTGAAATCGATTTTAAGCGGTCGTTATTCATATACCCACATACATACATACATATATTACTTTTCATATCAATTCAAGTGTATTACATGCGGCCCACGCTTTTCATTTTCAATTTCATAGATTGTTTATAATGACTTTTGCTAAAATTTCAAAATCAAAAGTTATCAAAACATATTCTATGGGACTGAGAAGTATTATTTTCTACTTTTTAGTCCATTTATAAAAGCGTTGTATATTAAAAAGTTTTTTTTATATTATTTATTTTCTACTTTTTAGTCCTGTCTGAATAAAAGTTTGCAATAGATATTAAAATAATTCAACGATATTAATAGAAAGGTGCACACACATGCATTTACATATGTATGTACATACAAACGAGCACCAATTAATTTTATTTAAAGAAATGGCGTGACGTCTATTTCCGGTATATCAAACGTAGTACATATGGCGACATCTAGATGTCATCTACCTCGCCCTATTCACTATGCTTTTTTATAGGAGCTTTTCAAAGCTTTGCTTTATGGTGTCGGACACCCAACATTGAAAGTTTCTGGAACACAACATTGCAAGTTGATAAAAGCGTTGTAATATCTCAGATTAAGCCGATACCTTTTTGGTGCCCAACCTAGTTTTATCGATTATACTTGCGAAGAACAGAAGGAATGTCCAATTTAAAAGTAAACAAAAATTTACGCTAGCGAGGAAAAGAGGTTTGTAAAGGTATTTTTAATAAAATACTAAGTTAAAATATATTTAAAGATCATAATATGTGTAGCAGAAAAAAGTGACCATGGTGGCACAGAGAAGAAGCTTTTCCTCGAGTTTTGAGAATAACAACCAATTTGACAGCTAACGATCTTTGATTGAGATTATATTTGCATATATGTAAAAGTACTTTTGTGCTTTGGCGTACGCATATGTTTACACATCAAATTTCATGAGTACCTACTACTCACGCCTTTTTTACAAATATGCCAAGCGCAATATAAAGCCAAATTGTAAGTTTAAAAGACTATCGAAAACTATCGATAGTTATCCATGGTTCCTAAAGAACTATCGCATAATAACGATAGTGTCGACTATCGATAGTTTCAGACCTCTTATACAAAAGGTTTCTTTTCCACCTCAGACATTCGTTCAGACGAATTCGTTCAAAATATGCTACGGTATATTTTGCTTTGCTGCCTTTATGCTTAAGTGCACATTTAAGATAACTACCCCGAAATGCGCATCAGCGGCAATATTTTTAACATTTATAAGGAAACTGCTCCGATAGATGCATTCAACATACCTGAAAATTAGCGATATCTGCCTTAAAAATTTGGAACTATTATCAATTATTAAAGAAAGTATTACGTTTACCTGCACTGTCTCTACACTTACCCTAATTTTGCAAGCTTTTATTTATTTTTCTCACCTCACAGAACAACGAAACCGCTAACATTTTATGTAGTTATATAGATAATTAGATACCATTATAAAAAAAGGCGTGGGTACTAGGTACTCATGAAATTTGATGTATAAACATATGAGAATGGCAAAGCATATAAGTACGTTTACATATAAATTTAATCTCAATCAAAGCTCGTTAGCTGTCAAATTGGTTGTGCTTGTTATTCACACAACTCGAGGAAACGAGGTAAAGTTAAACTTCTTTTCTGTGCCACCGTGGTCACTTTTTTCTGCAACACATATTATGCCATTTAAATATATTTTAACTGAGTATTTTATTAAAAATACCTTTACAAACCTATTTTCCTTACTAGCGTCAATTTTTGTTTACTTTAACATTTGACATTCCTCCTCTTCTTCGCAAGTATAATCGATAAAACTAGGCTGGACACCAAAAAGTTATCGGTTTAATCTGAGATATTTTTAATAATAATTTTGCATGGCTAATCCCTTTTTCTAATAACAGATTAGGAAGTTAAGCTCGAAAATTAGGATAATCTTTTTATATATACAAATGTAGGTCAGGTTAGAAATTAAACATTAATTCCACTTAATTTTATTCATTTTGCTGAATTAATTTTTTTATTCATTTTCATGTTTAATTCTTTTAATACATGAAATTATCGGTATGATTAATAAAATATGATACTTGTATATACTTGTGACTCAAGGGCGATAAAATATCTTGGAAACACCGCATCAGTTATTGTTTTTGAGCTTGTAGTTTGAGCATATATATACATACAGCGACGAGCAAAACTGTAACAGGATGTAACACTTTTTATTTCAGCCACCGCTATCTTTCAAAGTTCTAACGACTTTCATACTTTTGTTGTATATTCCTATTAGTACACCCCTACTGCCGCTCTCATAACGATTTGAAGTCAATCCAACAACAATAAAAAACCCTGGAGACAAAAATGTAAATTAAGGCAGATGTTACAGTTTTGCACTCACTCTCAGTTTTGCATTTTACAGTTATCTTTTGCTTAGTTGGAAATCAGATGACTTTTTTCTATATTGAAATTTATTCAAGAAGTGATCACCAATAAATAATATGGTTAATCAGGAAACATAAATGTAAATAATAGATTTACTGCGGAAAGGCGGGACCGCAGGGAAAGTGGCAAAAATTGCGAAGTTTGCCACATGAAAATGTTAAGACTGAGAAAAAATATAGCCTAAAGTGTTACTAAGGACAAAGGAAGTCTGTCAAAATATATTACAGTCCGATATCTTGTGAACTTAGTAGCAAGAAGCGCTGCAGCCACTACTACAGAAGCGCTTAAGGTATTAAAATTGAATGCAAATCAGTAGACAATGAGGCGAAAAATTGCCAAATTGAGCGCAATGGATCATAAAAGAAGAAAAACGCAAATTTGATCAAAATACATGTGCGAGTGTGGCAGTGCTTTGCTGCATCGCACGAAAATCGGACCGTTGCCTATTGGGAACTGTTAGGCCTTACAGAATGCAATAAAAACACATTTTTAAGATTTAATTGAGGGTTATTTGGACTGACAAGACTAAATTAATCGCTTTCAATCAGATGACCGGGCATGGTATTGGGTCAAAAACCCAAATTAAGCCCATGCGCAGCATGTAAGGCAAAAATATTGTTGGTCCGTTAGTACGCATTATGCGTAAGGAACAGTATCCGTTCATATTTCAACAAAATTTGAACTATGTAGTCGAAAAAATTAGAGTTGCTGCTGAAAAATCAACCAAAACGCACTGCACATGTTCGCAAAGACTGGAACAAAAGAAAAAATTTGCCAATTTGGAATGACCTCCACAATCCGAGGACATGAATCTCATCGAGAATTTGCGAAATCAGCTAAAATCGCAGCTTACTAAATATCCAAGTCCGTCCAATGGAGTACATGAGCTGTGAAAGCGAACCAAGGATATATGGGAGGCTATACCTCCAGAATTTTTACAGAGATACACATTAGGTATGCCAAATTGCAACCAGGAACTAAAAAAAGCAAAAGCATACTGAACATTGTGTTAATAATTCTTTTTTTTCGTGAAAATTGTCAAAAAGTTGTTAAAAATATATGAGTGCAAAACTGTAACATTTGCCTTAATTTACATTTTTGTCTGCTGGTTTTGTAAATGTTGTTGAATTGACTTCAAATCGTTATGACAGAGGAAGCAAAGATGTACCAATAAAAATATACAACAACAGTATGAATGTCGTTAGAACTTGGAAAGATAGCGACGGCTGAAATAAAAAGTGTTACTCCATGTTACAGTTTTGCTCGTCACTGTATGTATATATTCCTAAATTCAGTTTGAGCATTTCTATTTGTATATATTCCTAAATTTAGTTTTTCTTTTCGGAATATAATCTGTGGTTCGATTTTTGGGAGAGTTGTGTAGAGATTGAAGTTTAGGATTTTACCCGATGCTTTTTGTTCCCGTACGTTTTGCTGTTAAAGTGTGTTTGTATTGTTCAACTTTGCGTTCAACATTTGCGTTCAACTCAGCGCAGGGTTGCACGAAAAAAAAGTTGAATGGCTAAAAACATCAAAATATGAAAAAATGTCAAAATATTCGCCATAAAAAGGTATTTGCACTGTTCAACTTTGCATTCAACTTTTGGTTGAACGGCCTTTCAACTAATCGCTTTCAACAAAGTTGGTAGCCAGCCAAAATTTAGCCATTCAACATTTTTTTCGTGCAACCCTGCGTTAATTGAACGCAAAGTTGAACAATGCAAATACTGCTTTACTCACTTTTTACTCTCACTTCAGAGAGCGATTTTGCTGTTTGACCTTTTTCCAGTATTTTACACGAAAATTATTGCATCAGAGCTATTATATCATCCATACATATGCATATTATACATACATATATTCATGTATGTTCATCAGTTATCAACGGTCCCAGTTAAAATGATTTCAGTATTTTTTAAATTTTCGCTTTGCTTTTTTATCAAAATAGACTACTAAACCTATGCCTAAAACCATCTACGAATATCAAAACCAGCGCATGAATCACGTATGACGACAATCGTCTGAACGATATCGTGTCGAGATTGTCTTGCTTCATAAAAATCAAAAATTGTTTGATCGTTTGTGCGATATCGTCAACTCGATTCCGGTTTTGATTCACGTAACAGTAACACGTAACAGCAACACAAATGCATAAATCAGTGTTTTGACAACATCGTTTTGTCAGTATCGTTTGAACGACTATCGTTTCAAGGTTACGTGATTCATGCCCAGGTGCAACAAATGAGTCCATACATATTTATGTACATACATAGGTACAAAGCCGTATGCATGTGCGGAGTTTGAATAATCGGGAGTAATAATCAATTGTAGAGCCTTTCCTCTTACTATGCATATGCCTAAATGTATGCAACCATTTACAATAGCAAGCAAACACAGGGTGCTTCTAATGAAAATAAAAATTGTATGCTGAAATACACATGCTAAGCCTTTCGAAATTTTGTGCTGGGATATGCGTTACAGCTTCGCAAATTTTACTCCTACCGAAACCAAAGATGTATAGACATAAAAAAAATCGCTTGCAGTAATTTCTACGCTCCTCCATTATTTGGTTTCATAGGGATTCTGACACCTTCCTTATTGAAGGAGTAAAGAAAATTTGTTAATTACTTTTTTGGGTTAAGCGCACTAGTATTTCGTGCAAAGCAGGACGGACAGCTATTCAAAATATACTTGGGGTATTTACACCGAAGTCGTAAGTGTAGTATTGTTATATGTCGTATACTTTAAACCGCTAAAACTATATTCAAGGGATCTTCACGCTACTATAAAAGTCGTATTATAAAATTTCACACCGTTAAAAGCTAGTTGGCTGTGGTTTCAAATCCTCTAAACATTTATTTCTGCTTTTAAAGTTTACGACAAACAATAATACGACGAAACATTTTTTGCAAGTTCTTGATCATTTATATTTATTTCTTCAAATATTTCTCGTACTCCAGCTCTTTCTTCGTTTGGTTTTTCGCAACGGGTTTTTATTATATTCGTAATTTTAAATTTTATAGTAAAATCAATTGATGGTAGCTCATGATTGTGTGTTGAGTAATAGTTTCGAGGATTTGGTAATAACCTCTTTCGTCTATGGAAACAACACTTACGGGGCAATGTTTATTGTAACAACATTCATATCTCACGTACGATTGCAATATTTTTTTTTTATAAATCAACATACTTTAAGCATTGTTGACGCTTCTTTCATTTGAATGAAGAAATAGCATCATTTACTTTATTTCCAAATTTTTGTTGACTTTGTTTTGCGACTTTTTGACATAATTTTCAATGGAATATTTGTAAAAAAAACTGCAACAAACTTTACAGTGGACTTTATTTTGACTATGACTACGGGCCAATTACTTTTAATCCTATTTTTAGCTAATTTAAAAAAGTTAAATTAAATCAAGTTAGGGAACTTCCTATTCTTCTTAAACGGAATCGCTATATCTATAAATTATTTTATACTTTTTAGTTCTTGTTGTAATAAAAGCGTGTTTTTATTTTTTAACTATAATTTTATTTTCTACTTTTTAGTCTTTTGAAATCTTGCAATTAATATTATATTATCTGTATATATCTCATTCTGTCCATTTCTTTCAAATCATAGTTATTGCATGGCTTCTTTCCAGTCAGTTTCGTGTTATCCAATTCCTCTAACTGAAGTCCTTCCAGCGATCTTACTCTGCTAAGAGCGACATAGGCTTGACCGTTTGCGAACAGCTTTGGTATACAACAGCGTAGTCCACAGTACTACCTTTCATCTTATGCACTGTTGATGCCCATGATAGAATTACTGGCAGCATTCTCCTTTCAGTGGTTCCGTAACTTAACTTTGCCGGGAACTGTATTGACTTTGGCTGTATTACATGTATGCCATCATTTCCAAAGTTTACATGTATTGATGGTATATCTTCTGCATACATTTGATCTCGTTTAAAATTTGTTCAGATAATTAACAGCGGTAATATACAATCGTAAAACGAGCTAATATGAGAAGGTCGTACTATGAATCGTTTGCGACCAAAATTTTCCGCACCCTGCCTTTTAGTTACATTTTTTACCTAACGTGCTAGATTTGACCTTTACAAACAAAATTTTCAATATATTTCAATTTAAATAGGTAATACACATATTCTGAATATAAACCAAATCGGAGCACAGATTTCGATTTTTTAATTATATAGACTCACGCGCCACATAACTGCCAACATTTTTTGTGTAGTTATTTCTTTTCATGTAAGCAATATGCTTTCTAAATGTGAACTCAATCAGATCATAAATAGGATTTATTTATTTTCATACAATTAATATATGTTCTAAATAAGAACCACATCAGACTATAAATGCGGGATTTACAAATATCTCGACTCCTGCGCCAACTATCGGCAAAATTTTTTGTGGATTTATTTCTTTTTAATTGACTTCCAAAAAAGGAGGAGGTTATCGGTTCGTCGGAACATTTTTTTTTTTTTTATGTATGTTACCGCATAACTTTGGACCACGTGAACTGATTTCGATAATTCGCGTCGGAAAGGTAGTGTCTCAGAGGTGGTCCCATACTAATCTGGTTAAGATCCGATCAGTGGATCATGAGATATATATATATATTTTTTTTTATATGAGAGTTGAAGTCGGTTTTTTGCTGAAAATTACTGGTTATTATTACAACGCTTTTATCAACTTGCAATGTTGTGTGTCCAGACACCATTTTTAGCTATAATTATAGATTATAATCAAAGTTCCTATACACAAAGCCCTCGACGGTAGGCCTTGCCGGAAGTAGTTAAATATTGCGCCTAAAAATATGCACTACATACGCTACAGCGGAAATGGACGACAAGCCATTTCTTTAAATGAAATTAATTGAAAATTTTTCTTGCATGTGCACAAAATAAACTATACAAATATTTGCGCAAATACCAACTTTTACACATAGGAATCGAATAAGAATCTTATTAGTACTAATTTGTACTTGCGCAAATATTTGTATGGTGTATTTTGCGCAATAGTCTATTGTTCTCTTTGCTTTGCAAGTTAAATTATTATAATATCTATTGCAAAATTTTATACAGACAAGAATAAAAAGTAGAAAATAAATAAAATAAAAAAAACTTATTAATATACCACGTTTTTTTAAATGAACTAAAAAGTATAAAATCGTATTTCTCAGTCCTATAGAATTTGTTTTGATGACTTTTGATTTTGAAATTTTAGCAAAAGTCATTATAAGCAATTTATGAGATTGAAAATGAAAAGCCTGGGGCGCAAGTAATTGACTTGAATTGATATGAAAAGTAATTTATGTATGTATGTATACGGGTATGTGAATAACGACCGCTTAAAGTCGATCTCAAATTTGTACTTTCGCTGCAGAAATTTTAGGTCTTTGTTATGTAGTTTGACTTTTGTCAATTAATTCTAATGTTTTGTATTGCATGCGCTCCACGTTTTTCGTTTCAATTCCATAAATTGTTTATAATGACTTGCTAAAATTTCAAGATCAAAAGTTTTCAAAACAAATTCTATGGGACTGAAAAATATTATTTGCTACTTTTTAGTCCATTTATAAAAGCGTGGTATATTAAAAAGTTTTATTTATTTTTCTTTTTAATTGTATTTATTATTACATATAATAAATTTGTATTGCTGTTCGCTTTCATTTTGAGCCACCGCGCAATTTCGTTATTAAAGAAATTTCGAATAAAGCTAACGGAGTTTGTTTACTTTTCAATAGGGTTTAATCGAGTGCGATTAGAAAGGTCCGTATTCGTGGGGATACAGCGAGCGATTAATTTTACATATTTTCTTTTACCAATGAGTTAGGTAGCTAACATTGTGTACATACATGTAGCTTATAAATACAGGGTAAGTACAAATTTAGGTAGCTATAATTTAAATTTAAGTGTAGCTCAATTTTAGTAAACATTTTAAGTTAAGTATTTTTAGGAAAATATGTTAAGGTATTTTAAAATAGTATTCTAATTAGAAAATATTAATTGTGAATAAGAATTCTATTATGTTTGGACCCAACATGACGGCGGGCCTGCGGCAACGTGACTTCTGCGAGATCTTGCAGTTGCTCAAGCGTTTCGTTCGATTAGGTGAACAACGCACGGATGCACCGTTGGAAGGCGGGCGACTTTCTTGACTCCAAGTCTGTTGGGTCTTCGTGTCGGCTTGGGCTCGTCTCTGAAACGCCACGGGACCTGTAAATATATGGTCGAAGTACGTTGTTAGTGTTGAGCATGAGAGTTGTATAGAGATGAGAAAAAGTGAGAGGGATATAAGGAGTGAGTGTGAGATAAAGACAGCATTGAGCTATGCGAGTATCAGGAGAATGCCAATGCACTTTTGGTAGCTCATGGGTAAGTAATGTTTGAAACAACAACTCATGAGATGCATTATTCGAGAAATGCGTAGGAGACGGCGGAGTGCCGTGGGGAATATTTTGAATTTTGTATATTAGGCTCTGTTCCTGATTAGAGAACGATTTCATACATTTAGCGAGACATCATTGAGATATGGTGGAGTGGAACTGGTTCTCGTGTACCCAGCTGAGGCCGAGTTTGTTTGCTGGGTAATTTGCTTCTGCTGCTGAGTTGGCATTTTACTCCACCCAGCAGTGGTGAGTAGAAAGATAGAGCTAGTCCTTGGGTAAACAGTTTGGAGTGACGTCACGGGTCGGATATATCCTTGTGGATGCTTGTGCTTGTTTTCGTGGAGATTATATGCGCAAAAGAGGATTTGTGGCGATAATTCAGCATTCAGTTTTGGCAAAACCGAGGCTGGGAGTTGAGACGCCGCAAGAAGTATTTTTCCTGTTGGCTTCCTTCCTGTTGAAGCCGAGTAATCTTCCGGTATAGTGAAGCGTTCGGGTCGTCGCCGATTGTGATTGCCATCCTCAAGGCTTTGTAAATACAGTGAAACCTCTCCTAACGGACACCTCTTTTAGACGGACATCTCCCAAGTTTTAAGTACAAATTTCGGAAGAAATTACTCTCTCTTAAGCGGACACTCTCTTGGCCGGACGTGGACAGTTATTTTGCATAAAATTGACACAAAAACTCTATTGGGCGGACGCGAACCTCTTATCAACGGACATTAAGATTTCTTTTCATAACAAATCAAACAAAAACCTCCGTTGAGCGGACGCGAACTCCTCATAGGCGGACTACTAAATGGAAAAAGGGGACTTCCCGCACACAATGTGATTGTTATGCACACATTTAGTTTGGTTTGCGCAGTTGTTTATGTTCGTTATTTTAATTGTCAGAAACCCTTGGAGACTGATAAAAACATGAAAACTATTGATGAAAAAGGTACTGACACTGAAAAAAATTAAAAATAAAACTTACGTCAATCGACAATTTCCCAGTTTTTTATGTAATGAATCTATGGTTTTATGTAGTTTATGGACTAAAATTTAATATTTATTTTTATTTTGTTATTACTTAGTATGTACTTACGCACATAAATGAAATGTGCATTTTTGAAAAAATACATGCACATTTTTGTTTGAACGATGTAATATCAATATCTTTTATTCAAATAAGAAATAGTGACCATTCAATTAATTAAAACATTAAAAAGTTCTAAAACAGGCTTCCCCTCCATTAAGCGGACACCTCTCTTGGGCGGACAAAAAATGACTGACGGTGAGTGTCCGCCCAAGGGAGGTTTCACTGTATACCATAGGGGATATACTTTTAATTTATGATGGCTGCGAGGACTTATAGTGAGTATTTGGCAATGAGGACCTGCTACTGAGAGGAGAAGCACTGTTGACTGTTTGTAAGTTTGGAGTTTTAGATTTGGAGGGGAGCAATGGGGACCTGCCACTGAGAGGTGTAGCTATGGTCTTGCCTGAGTTTGAAGTTACGGTTCTAGAGCTGGAGTGGGGCATGAGTTACAGTTCGGAGTTTTAGAGTTGGAGTGGGGCAATGGGGACGTGCTACTGAGAAGTGTAGCTGTAGTCTTGCCAGAGTTTGAATTCGTAGTTTTAGAGTTTGAGGAGGGCAATGAGGACCTGCTACTGAGAGGTGTGGCTTTGGTTTTGCCTGAATTTGAGTTCGGAGTTTTAGAGTTAGAGTGTGGCAATGGGGACCTGCTACTAAGAGGTGTAGTTACGGTCTTGCCTGAGTTTGAGTTCGCCTTAATTGTCATTGACGATAGTCGCCCGGCCAGCCCGCAATTTTCCGCGCTCTTTTCTGAGAGATTTGAGATATTGTGAGTTTCTTGCATTGAGGGAAGTTGTTTGAAGCTTCCATGCTTTATTTTGCCGCTGAAATTTGAGTGCAGCTTAGAGTTAAAGGGAGTACATTTTTGCAATTTAACTTTTGTGTCTTTGAGCTACAGCTCTTTGCGACAGAACTAATGTTTTTGTCGTTTGGGGTAGAGCTTGGCATAGAAATTTCTGAGTTTGTGTCCAGTGAGATGGGATTTGCGTTTTATCCTGTGAGGTAGGGCTTGTTTTTAAGATTTCGTCCTTTGAGGTAGGAATGGAGATTTTGCGTTAAAGTTCTTTGAGGTAGAACCTTTGTCCTTTGCGGCAGGACTTGGAGAACTGTCCTTTGGGATGCGACTTATTGGGTATGTACAACCATTCTTGATTGCAGAACTGGGTGAGTAAGGGTTTGAGCTCTTTAAGGTAGAGCTTTTGCCCTTCGAAGTCGGACTAAGAGGGTGGGTATTCACGTTTTTCGGGGTTGAACTTGTAAATTTGGAGTTTTCAGTGATTGAGGACTGAATATTTATTCGATTGTCAACGACAATAATACAATGCTCATAGTGAGTTGGTTCCGTGCGCAGAAGTGGAAAACTTTTGACTGCCATTCACCTGGGAGTGGCCAGAA